>NC_064854.1:7340555-7508479 GCF_024139225.1 Suncus etruscus
TTTTTCGGGAGGGGGTCACACCTGGCAGTGCTCAGGGGTTCCTCCAGGCTCTACGCTCAGAAATTGCTCCTCGCAGGCCCAGGGAATCATATGGGATTTTGGGATTCGAACCACTGTCCTTCTGCATGCAAGGCAAACACCCTACCTCCATGTTATCTCTCCGGCCTGTCATCAATGGTTTTTAAGAGAAATTAAAGACATTATTGTAACAAGGCCCAGAGATCGAGAGTTAAGGGCTGGAGGGGCCAGAAGGACCAGCTCACAATTTGAAGCTCGCCACAAAGAGTGGTAAATGTGTTAGGGAAATAAATACATTAAAAACTATCATGACTATGTTAAAGAATGAGAGAAGTAGAATGTCTGTCTTGAAAAAGGCAGGGGTGGAGGAAGGAAGGGGGCATTGGTGGTGGGAATGTTGTACTGGTGAAGGGTGGTGTTTTTTACATGACTGAAACCCAACTACAATCATATTTGTAATCAAGGTGTTTAAATAAAGATATCAATAAAAAAATTTCCTTGCATGTAATTCGCCTGTTCAGATTTTCTACTTACTCCTCATTCCATTTTGGGCTATTATGTGTCTCTAGGAATCTGTTCATTTCTTCTAGGTCCTAGAACTTAACAGAATATAGTTGTTCATAGTAAGTTATCATGATATCTTGGATTTCTGGGGGGGGGGTTGTTACTTCTTCCCTTTCATTTGTAATCTGATTTATTTTAGTACTTTCTCTTTTTTTAATTATGACAGTCTAAGCAATGGTTTCTCTTTTTACTTTATTCTTTTAAAAGTCCAGCTCCTTCATTGGTTTCATTGGTTCTTTGTATTGCTTTCCTGATTTTTATATCATTCGTTTTTGCTCTTACTTTTATTATTTTTTTTTCTTCTAATAGTCTGTGAATTCATTTGTTGTTGGTTCTCCAGACATTTAAGATGTGTATTTAGGTTGCTGATTTTATCTTTTTCTTATATAGGCCTGTTATTGCTATGAGTTTCCTTCCCTTAAATACTGCTTTTGCTGTGTCCAATATAGTTCTTCTTTCTTCATTATTATAGTCTCAAGGTATCTCTTAATTTTTTCCTTGGTTTTTTCTTTGATCAAGCTGATATTAAGCTGCATGTTGTTCAGTCTCTAGGAGTTAAAATTTCTCCACTTCTCTTTTTATAATCAATCAATCTCTGAAGCATTATGGTCTGATAGGACACTTGGTATGACTCTAATGTTTGGAATTTATGTAAGTTAAACGAATGTCCAAAAATGTAATCTATCCTGGAGAATGTTTCATGTACACTAGAGAAGAATGTGGCTTTTTGAGGACGGAAGCCTTGTCTAAATCCAGTAATCCCAGCTCTGCTAGTTTCTCATTTAGGGCTTTTATGTCCTTACTGATATACTGCTTAGTGGAGAGTGGCATGTTGAAATCTCCCACGACTGACAAGTTTTCATCCATGTGTTTAGCTAGGTATGTGAGCAAAAATCTTAGAAATTTGCTGGTCCAACCTTTGGTGTGTATATGTTGACCTGAAACTATGCACTTCTTAGAAGAAGAAAGGCACTTGGCAAGAGTTTGGTGCTTTTTGTGTGTGTGTGTGGGGGGGTTGTTAGTCCATATGTGTGGTCCTTACTCCTAACTCTACTAGACTCAAGGATTACTCCTGGTGGGAATGGAGACTATGTGGAGTGCTGAGAATTGAAACTGTGTTGACCACACACAAGAGAAGTCCCTTACCTGCTACACTATTGCTTAGGCCCCTAAGAGGTAGATGCTCATTTTGTAAACTGCCCACATCAACTCAATCCCTAGCACCACATATGGTCCCTGGAGTACCACCGGGAGTGATCCCTGAGCACTGCCAGTTGTTCCCCCAAGCCCTAAAATACCCCCCCCCCGAAGTTCACAGAAGAAAACATAGGAATAAACCTCCTTGTCATCAGTCTGGGTACTATTTTAGAGATAGTTTCTAAAGCACAAGTAACTAAAATATAAACACATAAGTAGGACATGAGACTTAAGAAGCAAAAAGAAGTCGTCAGTGGAGAGAAAACAAAATATGCAGAAGAGGAAAATGTCACTAGAAACCACATATCTATGAGATGAATGTCCAAAATGTGATAAAAAACACCCAAATCAGATGCAAAGCATAAAGCCATGACCCAACAAGAATGGACATAGAGCCTGGTATGTATTTCTCCAATACATAGAAATAGCCAATAGTCACATGAAGAAGACTCAGTGCCACCTCCTGCCATGGAAACCACAGTGAGATGCGGCCACCTGTAGACACAGGCAAGGTCAGGAAGGATGTTGAGAGCCTAAGTATCAGATGCAAGTGGTGCCAGTACAGACTGGCAACATCTCTGAAAAACAGCCTCAGGACATTCAAAAACATACCAGAGATATATGGTATATTCAAAGCATACCAGAGATACATACCAGAGATACCAGAGAGTCAGGGAGGGGTCGATCTTGCACACAGCTTGCCTGGGTTTGATCTCTTGCACCCCAATGATCCCTGAGCTCTGCTAGGAGTGATCCCAAAGCACAGAGCAAAGAGTAGGTAGGCTCTGAACACTGCTGGGTGTGTCCCTAAAACCAAAGTAAATATTTTTTTTATAAACCAAACACCATATAACCCCAGTTTGGGGAGTTTTGCAAAGAAAATGAGAATGACATCTCCATCATCACCCTGTGTTTCTGGTGACAACACGAAGTGGCTCCCCATAGTCCCAAGGAAGAAGGAAACTTGGTGTTTGGGGAGCTGGCTTCATAGAGAGTTCTGGGGTGGACATGCACTGGAATAGTATTTAGCCACCCCCAAAATGAGTAAATGCTACCATGCTTCATATAATGAATCCGGGAGAAAGCTGAGGTCTGTATGATGTCATTCACAGGTGCATCTAAAAACTAAAATGAAGGTCCAGAGAGGTAGTGCAGTGGTAGGGCATTTGCCTTGCATGTGGCCGACCTGGGAAAGACCCAGTTTGATTCCTGGCATCCCATATGGTCCCCCAGCCTGCCAGGGGCAATTTCTGAGTGAACAGCCAGGAGTCACCCCTGAGCATAGCCCCAAAATGAATCAATCAATAAAGTTTAAAAATTAAAACAAGACCAAAATGAGCACTGGCTTGGGACTGCAGAGGTGGACAGTGAACTGAAGGTGGCCACAGTAGTGAGATTCAAGGAACTGATGCTTGAGCACACAAGGGACAGAAAGGAAGCGAGAGTGGAATCCTGAGCTTCCCTCCCAAGATCACTGGCTGCCCTTTGTCTCTTCTTTCCTTGGTCCCATATTTATACACCTCTCTCCCTGGTGACTTTTTTTTTTTTTTTTTTTTTGGTTTTCGGTCACACCCGGCAGCACTCAGGGGTTACTCCTGGCTCTACGCTCAGAAATCACCCCTGGCAGGCACGGGAGACCATATGGGGTGCCGGGATTCGAACCACCGTTCTTTTGTACGGAAGGCAAACACCTTACCTCCATGCTGTCTCGCCGGCCCCCCCTGCTATTCTTAATATCTATTTTCTCACCCTGTATTTGATGCATTTTAGCTGCTCCTGAATATGATGCATCTTCCCTAGGTCTAGATCTGATGCATCTTTTCTGACCTTGTATCTGATACATCCCGAGTACAGATGAAAAACACACTTCTGTGATTTCCAGAAAGATTTCGCTGCATTTTCTGCATTTAACAAAGGGAAGTTCCTAGGGGGCTGGAGCAGTGGCACAGAGGTAGGGTGTTTGCTTTGTATGCGGCTGACCTCGGATGGACCGCAGTTCTATCCCCCGGTGTCCCATATGGTCCCCCAAGCCAGGAGTGATTTCTGAGTGCATAGCCAGGAGTAACCCCTGAGCATCACCGGGTTTGGCCCCAAAACAAAAAAACAAGCAAACAAACAAAACAAAGGGAAGTTCCATGTTTACCCAACTGATGGCCACCATCGTCCCCCACCTCCTGGCTGCTATGTTAATTTTTCACCACTGCTGATGGAATGAGAGAGAAAAGTCACTGGCTGGATATGGCTTTGCCTGGCTGACTAGATGTGAAGCAGAAATCCACGCAGGTCCGACTATTGCTTCCTTGGGTCTTTGCTTATTTTTTTTCTGCTGTTTGTCTATTCTATTTTCCTTTTCATCTACTGGGCTTTTTGTTGACTCCATCCACAAGCCCTTTGCTGATTATGGGAGTGCCAAGAGACTAGCACAGATGGAATCAGATTTGTTTTTATTTCCCTGTGAATATTGAGTTCTCCTGTCTCTGTGAATGGTCCCCCGGGGATTTTTCTTTTTCACCAGAAATAGGAGTTCCTTTCAGGATCTCCCTTTCTCTCTCTTCTCCATCTCTGTCTCTAACCTCAGCACCCACAATGTGGCAATTATGCATCTTCAATCAATTCTAACCTCACCCCTCATCTCATTTTTTGAAAAAAAAAAAAATCTCTGATGCCTTTGCTCTTTGGTATTAATTTGATAGTCATCTTGTCAAGATTCAAAGTTTTTTTAATGAAATAGCTCTCAGGGTTTGATTGGAGTTCATTGCATCTGTGAATCATGTTGTAGAAGATAGACATCTCTCGGTATTTTCTATGAATCCATTACCTCGTTCATTTATATCGCCTTTAATGTCTTTTAATACATTTTCATAGAGCTTCCCAAATAAGTCTTGCTTATTTAGACAGAGATTTATACTTTTTACTACGGTGATAGCAGTCTCTTTCCCTCCTCCTTCTGATTGCTACAGAATAAAACAAATTTTCGTATTGCCAACTTGCCAAACATCTTGTCCCAGTTCATTTTTCTGTGGCTTTTGAGTTGGGAACATAGATCATCTTATTTGGCAAAGAGAGAGATTTCATTTGTCTAAGGCTATGTTTTTCCTTTTCTTATCTGTGCTGTTCATTCATGTTGGAAGTGACTGGTTTCCTCTTGATGGCGGTGGCCTCACTACTCTCCAAAACAAGTTGTTTCACAGCAGAATCGTGCTAAGGGGGGTGGAGGGAGGGCGGTAAGGCAGAAAATGGGCACCCATCGGTGAAATTCAAGACACATCGGAAAAAAAGAAGAGTTTGCCAATGGTCATAACTTCTTCATCAGCCACAGCAAAACTGACACAGCCAAGGGATGGGACAGAAGGGACCTTTGCCACTTTAAGGGGGGGCGTAGTGTTGGGGAACTGTGGGTCTGAAACTCTGTTATTAACTGCAGTGTACACCATGGCTCTGACATCAGAAGAGACAAGTGAATTATTCAATGGAATGGAGGGATTATCTTGTGATGGCTTCAATCAGCAGCAGGCTGCCTCTAATCACTCCTTATTTCTCAGATGGTTAGCAAGTGTGAGATTTTGTCCTATGCTTCCCCTCCTCCACCACCACCATGTCTGTGACTATATCCGTTGGCTTTTCTGGGCTACCGTGGTTGGTGTATAGCACTGAGTCTCTGATACGGAGCACGCTGCATTATTGAGGGGGACCCCTCACCTCTGTCGAGTACTCAGCTTCATCTACAAATGCCTCTGTTGGAGCCGCTCTTCGGGCTTCTCTGCTCCACCTTTTGTAAAATTGGATCAGATGTGCTAACAGCTCTGTTTCCTACTGTGTTCTGTGTCATGTGCAATTTAGCTCATACCTGTATCTATCTCCCACTGTGTTCTTTATTCACTATTTATCTTTTATAAGTATCACATTGATTTGTATATCCTCCCACCCTCCCTATTTATATACTATTCATCTTTCATCTGCATCTTTTATATTCAAATGTATTCTAATTTGGGGGTGCTCTTGGAGACTCCCTATGCTCAGAGATGGCATCTGGCTGTATTCAGGATTCACTCCTGGTTCTGTTCTCAGGGCTCACTCCTGACTGTGCTCAGGGCTCACTCCTCCTGGCTCTATGTATCAATTTTATATACTACCATAGTTCATCTCTTACATGCTATGTGATTTCTGTGTATATATATATATATATATATATATATATATATACACACACACAACATATATGTTAATTCTCAGTGTCTATAGTATACACACTTAATGCTCTTTTGTAGCTGTGCTACGGACCAGGTATGCACTGTGTTTTGTCTCTGAACTTTGAGTCCCTGTGTTCTATGATCTCAAGTCCCTGTGTTTTCTGTTTTCTCTTTCTCAGTTCCTCTCTCTCTCTCACTCTCTCTCTTTCTCCTCTCTCCCCTCTCCCTCTCTCAAGCTGCTGTGAACTTGTACCACTATGGAAACAAATTCTTTTTCTATATAATTTCCTGTGGCATTCATCTGCTTTGAAATTTGTAATTGATTCCTTATTCAAAATGATGCAGAACAATAATATCTGTAACTTATCATGAGAGTTTTCTCATTCTAAGTAAAATTCTTTCTTTTGTGCCCATTTTTAAATTTCTGTATAAACTTGTATGTCTTCTTAAAGGACATAATAACTGGATAAAGCTGAAGTTACACAGAACCTAATTTTTCTTGGTTTAAGAAACCTAAAATCATGAGGCCGGAGAATTAGTATAGTGGGTAGAGCATTTGCCTTACATGCAGTAGACCCTGGTTTAATTCCTGGTGTCTCCAAACACCACTAAGAGTGATTCCTGAGTGCAGAACCTAGAGTAACCACTGAGCATTGCCAGGTGTGGCACAAAAATCAAAAAGAAAGAAAAAAGAAAGAAGAAAGAAGAAAGAAAGAAAGAAAGAAGAAAAAGAAAAAGAAAGAAAGAAAAAGAAAGAAAGAAAGAAAGAAAGAAGAAAGAAAAGAAAGAAGAAAGAAAGAAAGAAGAAAGAAAGAAAGAAAAGAAAGAAAGAAAGAAAGAAAGAAAAGAAAGAAAGAAGAAAAAAGAAAGAGAAGAAAGAAAAGAAAGAAAGAAGAAAGAAAGAAAGAAAGAAAGAAAGAAGAAAGAAGAAAGAAAAGAAAGAAAGAAAGAAAGAAAGAAAGAAAAGAAAGAAAGAAAGAAAGAAAGAAAGAAAGAAAGAAAGAAAAGAAAGAAAAAGAAAGAAAGAAAGAAAGAAGAAAGAAGGAAGGAAGGAAGGAAGGAAGGAAGGAAGGAAGGAAGGAAGAAAGAAAGAAAGAAAGAAAAGAGAAGAAAGAAGAAGAAAGAAAGAAAGAAAGAAAGGAAAGAAAAAGAAGAAAGAAAGAAAGAAAAAGAAAGAAAGAAAGAAAGAAAGAAAGAAGAAAGAAAGAAAGAAGAAAAGAAAGAAAGAAAGAAAAGAAAGAAAGAGAAAGAAAGAAAGAGAAGAAAGAAAGAAAGAAAGAAAGGAAAGAAAGAAAGAGAAAGAAAGAAAGAAAGAAAGAAAGAAAGAAAGAAAGAGAAGAAAGAAAGAAAGAAGAAAAGAAAAGAGGAGCAGTAACAGAGCATTAGACATTTGCCTTTCAGGCTGCTGATCCAGGACTGACTCGGTTTGATCCCTGGCATCCCTTATGGTCCTCAAGCCATGGCAATTCTGAGTGCATAGCCAGAAGTAATCCTGAGTGTCATGGGTGTGGCCCTAAAAAAAAGAATGGAAAGGAAAAAAGAAAGTAAATAAGAAAAGGAAAGATAAAAGAAAGAAAAGAAAAGAAAAAAAGAAAAGAAAGACAAAAGAAAAAAAGGAAAGAAAAGAAGAAAGAGGGCTTTTCTCTGGTACAAGCCTCCTTCCTTCCCTTTTATAAATCAGCTGCTGTCTGGCCAGTCCAGTGGTCTCCAATAGATTGTTTTTACCCTTTGATTCACTGAAACCATGTGTGTGTGTTTTTAATCTTTGTGGCTATATCTTCATTGATGTCTGAGTATTTTAGCTGTGGATTTTTAAAAAATTTCTCATGCCTTTCTTTCTGACATTTTATTTAGTTGCACAGTGGCCAGAAGTCAGTGGGCCAGGCAAATAGCTCAGAGGACTGGAGTTTAATCATGGGGAGGTCCCCAATTCTATTCTGGTACTACTCATTTCTCCCAAATATCATCAGAGGAACTACTGGAAGTGCTGAGCTCTTCTGGGCCAGAGCAGTATTATATCACAGAGCATGAACTCTGGAAACTCCAATTCCACACACACACACACACACAAAAAGGGTCCCTATAATAATGCTAATTATTTTGATATGTTAAGGTTAGTTGATGGTCTGGTCAAGGGACCTGGTCCTTACCAAATATGTTTCATTTCTTCTTTGTTGGGTGAATATATGTGCAGGCCCCTAAGGCACAATATGTACATACAAATATAAAGGGAATTTTACTTTATTTTATTTATTTTTTGGTTTTTGAGCCACATACCCAGCAGTGTTTCAGGGGTATACTCCTGGCTCTGCACTCAGAAATTGCTCCTGTCAGGCACTGGGGGGGGGACCATATGGAATGCCAGGAATAGAACCTGGGTACATCCCAGCTCAGCCTTGTGCCAGGCAAACACCCTACTACTGTGCTATCACTCCAGCCCCCAAAAAGGAATTAACTGACCACATTTTAGGCCTTTGCCATCGTCACTCATCTTTTGTAAGCTTACCTATAAGTAGCCATCCGAGTTGGGCTGTTGTTCTTTTTATAAAAGAATTATTTAATTGAATCACCATGAGATGGTCTACAAATTGTTTGTTGGATTTTTCTGTTGCGGCAACAGTCTACAACCTCTGTGTCTGCGCATGTCTTCTGTTCCTTCCTAGGGCAGCTATCCCAAGCTTTAAGAATGGGTTCAGGGGCCGGGCGGTGGCGCTAAAGGTAAAGTGCCTGCCTTGCCTGCGCTAGCCTTAGACGAACCGCGGTTCGATCCCCCGGTGTCCCATATGGTCCCCCAAGTCAGAGCAACTTCTGAGCACATAGCCAGGAGGTAACCCCTGAGCGTTACCGAGTGTGGGCCCAAAAACCAAAAAAAAAAAAAAAAAAAAAAGAATGGGGTTCAGGCCGGAGAGATAGCATGGAGTAGAGCATTTGCCTTCCATGCAGAAGGATGGTGGTTCGAAATCCCAGCATCCCATACAGTCCTCTGAGCCTGCCAGGAGCAATTTTTGAGCATAGAGCCAGGAGGAATCCCTGAGAGCTGCCGGGTGTGACCCAAAACCAAAAACAAACAAATAAATAAATAAAATCAAAAATCAAAATTGTTGGGGCGGAGAAGATAGCATGGAGGTAAGGTGTTTGCCTTAAAATGCAGAAGGTCAGTGGTTTGAATCCTGGCATCCCCATATGGTCCCCCAGACCTGCCTGGAGCAATTTCTGAGGGCTTAGAGCCAGGAGTAAATCCTGAGCGCTGCCGGGTGTGACCCAAAACCAAAAACAAACAAACAAAAAGGAATGGGTTCCTGGGTATATGCTACATTATCCACTATTAATAGTCACACACACACACACACCACACACACACACACACACACACACACACACACACACCTCCTTCCTGGTCTCTGGAAGTGGCTCACTCGGCCCCAGTGCTGGTATACAAGACATCAGAACCTTCGTGGTATGCATGTAGGCAGTTCTGGGGATCCAACCCTTAACCTTGTGCTCTTGTTTGAACCACCAAGCCACTCCCAGTCTGCATATTGTTCTTTTTTTTTTGTCTTTTGAAGTTGGTTTGTTTCAAAGTTTAAGTTTTCCAGTTTAAGTTTATGTTTTGTGGTAAACCCCCCCTGAGTATCTTGTGTCTGAAGATGGGACCCATATGTTCTTGAAGGGCAAGTTGGCTGGGTCACTTCACTGATGATGTTCAGGGGGCTATGCTTAGTGGAGATGGAACCCATGTCCCCCCGCATGCAAAGCATTACTCTCCAGCCCATTTGTTTTTATTCAAAATAATTATTTTTCAAGAATGAAATGGGTATATTTATCCCTCTTACCTCTTTCTCTTTCAGGTCTTTCCAAGACTTCCACTACTTATTTTGATGATTGACTTTGATAGTATCTTAATATCTTATATTATATCCATCTTGTATTTTATATTATGGTATCTTTTTTTTTTCTTTTTCCTTTTATGAACGAGCCCTGCTGGTGCTCAGGGGACCATTTAAGGGACTGAAGATCAAACTAGAGTCAGTCACATGCAAAATCAGAGTACCATTACTTTCTGTACTACTCTCTGTATTCAGAAACCTGTTATGACCCTGTCTGGGGCCAGAGACCAGATCTACAAATGATCCCAACTCAAGTCCTTGACAAGAATCTCCTTCTGAGGGCTGGAGTGACAGTATAGTGGATAGGGCGCTTGCCTCCAATGGACTCAGCGAGGGGTTTGATCTGGCACCACTCAGGGTCCCCTGAACACTGTGATCACAAGTAATCAGAGACTCAGGAGTAAGCTCTGAGCACCAACAAATGAGGGGGGGGGGGGGGAGGGAAAGAATGAGAAAGAAAAGAGAAAGAAAGAAAGAAAGAAAGAAAAGAAAGAAAGAAAGAAAGAAAGAAAGAAAGAAGAAAGAAAGAAAGAAAGAAAGAAAGAAAGAAAGAAAGAAAGAAAGAAAGAAAGAAAGAAAGAAAGAAAGAAAGAAAGAAGAAAGAAGAAAGAAAGAAAGAAAGAAAGAAAGAAAGAAAGAAGAAAGAAAGAAAGGAAAAGAAAGAAAGAAAGAAAGAAAGAAAGAAAGAAAGAAAGAAGAAAGAAAGAAAGAAAGAAGGGAATAAAGAAAGAAAGAAAGAAAGAAAAAGAAAGAGAAAAGAATATTATATCTTAATATCATAAGTCTTTTTCTGAAATGCAAGGAATTTAGAGCACTAATCATGACTCTCCCTACGTTTTGTCTTCTAATATTGTCATCTCTCTCATCTCTCTCTCTCTCTCTCTCTCTCTCTCTCTCCTCTCTCTCTCTCTCTCTCTCTCCTCTCTCTCCTCTCTCTCTCTCTCTCTCTCTCTCTTACCTACCGGTACTCAGGGCCATTCCCAGTTCAGTGATAAGGGAATCATTTCTGGTCAGTCACATGTGCTGTGGCTGTGATCCAACCGGGGCCTCCATTAGCAAACCCTGTTGCCTCCAGCCTTCTGAGGCATCTCCTGACCCTGCTGCTCTCCTCATGGATATCACAATTAGGAAGTTTCCAGATTTTATTAAACTTTCTCTGACATTCTCAAATCTGTTGCTGCTTCTTTTATCTTCTTAAAACTCTGAGTTTGGGTCCGGAGAGATAGCATGGAGGTAAGGCGATTGCCTTGCATACAGAAGGACAGTGGTTCAAATCCCGGTATCCCATATAGTCTCCCAAGCCTGCCAGGAGCCATTTCTGAGAGTAGAGCCAGGAGTAACCCCTGAGCATTGCTGGGTGTGACCAAAAACAAAAAAACAAAACAAAACAAAAAAACTCTGAGCTTAATCTCAGCAAGCTTCCTTCCCTAAAACTAGAAGAAAGGCTCATTTAGTTTTGTACTGAATCCTTGAGTATCTTGTGTCTAAAATGAATGGTATGTTCTCTAAGGGAAAGTTGGGGGGACACATGGATCCCAGGCCTGGTTTCTCCCTCCACTTTCTTTGGAGAAATTCTGTTTGTCCCCTGGTAAATCCTTGGGTCCATCTACTTTCCACTCCTGATCCTTGCTCCTTCCTTGTACTGGGATCTGTTTACTGCTTTGGGAACATTACTAGGATTTTTTTTTTTTCTCCAACGATCATTTCTCCTCTTCTTTGTTTTTTTCTCCCCTCTGGGCGGTGTCATTTTGACTTTCTCCTGAAAGTGCTGATGTTCTTAATCCTGTTTCTGCATTTTCAGCCTCTTTTCCCTCCTAAATGTTGGGAATTTCCTTTGATCTATTTTCCAATTCATGGATCCCCTTTTCAACTGTATCTAATCTTCTCCCTTTTAGTCACTAAATTTTATGCCAAAAATTATAATTTTATTTCTTAAAATATTTCTTTTCAGAGCCATACATTTGTCTATAGAGGTCCAACCCTCTGCTCCTTATATTTTAATTCTGTATTTTAATGAAAAAAAAAGACCTGTTTTGCTCTGTTTTTTTGTTTGTTTGTTTGTTTTTGGAGACAGAGCCTCTGAGGAGTCTCTGCTGGCTCAAGCTCATGGCCAGGCACCTACCTGATGACCTTGAACTACCCTACAGGTCTTCATGGCCTTGATCTATTGAAATCTATTGAAATCTTTGGGGCTAGAAGTAATGCTTTTCTCAAGAAGCCCTGTTCGCTTCTGGGAGCCAACAAGCACTGACCCTGGGCACTCTCTTCTGACTGCCCCTCACCCAGCACAGACCACAGTGAAATGTGCCCATATTTGTTTACTTTCGGGGCAGGAGAACCCTGAAGTTTTCCTTCATTTCAGAAATGACAAAGCCAATCTGTGGGGACATCGAGGCTAAACTTTAGGGTATCCAGCATTGGGAGACCCCTTGGCATTCTGCAAAGATCATAGTCCTGACAGGAAGGGACTAGGGGTGTGGACCAGGGGCCTTCAGGTGGGGCTGATAAGAAGATAAACAGAAAGGGTTAGCCCAAGGTCACAGGGACACCTGACTAGCATGCCCCTCTCTTTGCCTATGAGCCTCTAAATGTACAAGACTACTGGAGACTTTGCTTCTTTGCTTCACATTAGATTTGCAGAAAGTGAAATATTTTGGGGGGCTAGATAAGGCAGCAGGGAGGGATCTTGTCTTGCATGCTTCTGACACAGGTTCCATACCTGGCACCCAGAGGATTCCCTGGATTCCTCCAGGAGTAATTCCAGTGAGTCCAGGGGTAAGGACCAGGAGTAAGCTCTGTGCACTGCTCGGTGTGCCCCTCCCCTCCAAAAAAAACCAAGTGCATGTTAAGTAGTCATCATTGTGACAGAGGTCTGGGAAGCAAAATCTCACACTCACAGAGGAAGGGTGAGTGGAGCTGTGCATTTGGAAGGAAAGACAGTCACCTCAATGCCCAGTTTCATGCACACCCCATTTGGGCTACGGATGTCTCCTGCAATGCTGTTTATGTGCAGATACAGTGACAGGCGTCATGGTGACAACTCCAGGGGAGCAAAACCATGACTGGGATAAAAAGAACATGTCAGAGACAGGAATTATCCATCTGAGTGAGTGAGACTGTCTATCTCACAGACATCAGTCCCTGCCGACAAGCTCTCCCTGATCTCCCTGATCTCCCTGATACATATATATGTATATACATACACATATATATGTATATATATATACACATAGGCAGCAGAACAGAAGCATGGAAATGGAAAGACTGCATTCATAAAAGCATTTTGATGGCCAAATAAAACATGCGCATTTCTAGGCAGAGGTGGGTTTAAAATCATGGCTAGAGGCCAGGTAGATGGAGAGGAAACGGGACTCATTTTCATTTCACATCTTCCTCAGACCTTCATCAAATTCTCCCATCAGCCTCATGGCTTTGGGGATTGGGCTGGACCAGTTTTTATTGGCCTCTTCCTGATTCAGGCTCCTGTTTCCTTATTTATTACAGATGCTGCCATTTTCAGAGCAGCCTGGGGACCCCCTTCCCTGTGCCCCAAGACTTGGACTGCCCCCCCCCACGCCACTATTCTGCAAAGCTGCCAGAAATCTCTTACATCATCCTATGCAGATTTCAAATCATAAAGTGAGGACTAGCCCAGGCTCCCCTAGAAACAGTGGGATAAAGGGATAAACAGCGGAATCAAGTATTTGTGTGGAAGCGTCTAGAAAGATTTATTCATTCAACAAGGATGCATTCAGGGTTGTGTGGGCCAGCGGCAGTGACCCAGAGATGGAAGTTCAATAGGGGGTGGCCAAGCCCACGCCTGAGTCTCAGACTCTGGACTGTGGGTTTGGAGAACAGTCAGGAGGATCACAGCCCCCCTGGGAGTTTCATATGTCCCCTCTGCCACTTTCCGTGTCTTCTGATCTGCCACTGTGCTCCGGTATGGCCTAAGAACTTGTATAAAAATGATAATTAAACCATAAAACACACTGAGACGACAGCTGCTAGGTCTGTTTACGCCCACCTGCGGCTGAACTGTTCCCCCCACCCCAACCTATTCTTGTGCCTCACCCCGTGTTCAGCTTCCCAGCACCCCTACTGGTCACTGTCTTCTTCAGGCCAGCCCCAGCCTTCGCCCAGATGGACAGACCGTGTATGGACTGGCTGGCTGCCACACAGCACTCAGAACTCAGACACCCCCAGACCACTCAGAAGCCAACCCCTGAACTCTAACATCAATGCAGAGACACCCCCACCTCACCCCCTGGACTCTAATCTCAATGCTGAGAGGCTGAATGTCCCTTGATCCTCACATTTCAGTTTGATTTTAAGGATCCCTCCCATCCCTCCACCTTTGGGCACCCTTCACTGGTCTAGATCCCCCATTTCCTGCCTCTGGGAGCCATCTGGCAATCCAGTCCCATCTGAACAATTGTATTCCTTCCACCCCATGGACTCACTTTCAGGTCTATTTAAAAATAGCCCCTGTGGGGCCAGAGCCATAGTACAGCGGTAGGGCATTTGCCTTGCATGCATCCAACCCCAGATGGACCCCGGTTTGATTCCCATCATCCCTTATGGTCTCCCCAAGCCTGCCAGGAATGATTTCTGAGCGCAGAATCAGGAGGAACCCTTGAGCATTGCCGGGTTGTGACCAACACCCTCTCAAAAAAAAATACCCTTTGCCTAATGCCCCCTATGCCTGGTGCCAGCAAAACTGGGTTCCACTTGGATGAGAGTCTAGATGTGAAACTCATCCCTCATGCGAGCCAAGCCAGCTTTGTAATCATGTGATGTCCACCAACCTTCTTACGGAGCTCCCTGCTTGCACCCCAACTTCACTCCTCCTGCTCTTCCTCCCTGTTTTAGAGTCCCTCTTGCCTTGCTCGGCTTCACACCTCCTTGCCACCTCTGCAGACAGCACCCAGGCAGCTCAGCCACCTGCCAAGGCTCTGCGTCCTACCAGGCAACGCTGCCCCTGGGCCCACCTTGGATCTGTCTGTCTGTCTGTCTGTCTTTCTGGTCCAGGAGTTGGCTGATTGAGCAGATGAGTGGACACCCACCAACTGAGATTTCAGCATCCTTGTTCGCTTTTCAGGATTAGAGGGCACCCTATCCCCCAGGGCTTGTTCTCAGCAGACCCTGGACTCTGATTCAAGTGTGTCTCACACCCAGCGTGTTAATCTCTAGGGATTAATCTGCTGCTGACCCCTAAGGCGGGGAACTTGGTGCCACAGGGCAGGGGCCAGCGTGGGCAGAAATCACCAACCTGTTTATTTAACATTTAGGGGCCAACACATTTCTCTGGGCTTGTCGGCAACACTTAAACCAATATTTGCGTCTTCGGATTCTATTTGTATGGTAATTTAAAAATAGGGTCTGGACTTGCAGCTGGCCTTTCTCCGGAAACTCCAAAAGCGCATTAATTTTCCGAGATGGCAACAATAACGCCATAATTAAATATTACCATTTCTCTGAAAATAAAATCAGGTAAGTCCGAACAAAAAGGAATTTTTTATTTATATTTTTCGAAACATGATGTAGGTTTTCCCACAAAATTGCACTCCCGGGAAATTCCTGATTTTGAATGTCTGAGAGAGACCACGCGTTTAATCTCCAAGCAATGGAAGAAAAATTGATTTGTTAGATGACAATAATTTTCTTGCATTTAAGATCTCACTTCTTCCTGACGCACTCATCCTTTGGGGACCCCCATGTGCATCTTTGGGGAGAGGCCTAGGCCCCAGATAGGTCTTCGCTGCTGCTCCCCAACTCGATAGATTCTATTGTTGCTTTTGTTCAATGTTGTAGGAAGAGAAGATGGGGTAGCCCCATCCCTGGGCCCTTCTGCCTCAAAATCTCCTTCTCGACATGACTGGGAACCAAGAACGACCCCATGAAAGAGTGCTTGGGCCCCAACATTGAGCCCCGAAATCTGCAGGGGGTCCGCTAGGCCCCAACATTGAGCACCAAAGACCTGGCTGGGGTCCCCCAAGGCAAGGTGGACCTCAAGGTGGAAGGGAAAGGTTGAGCGTCACCCCCTTATCCAATAGCCCCAACCACAGCTCAAGGGCGCCCCCTAGTGGAGGCTTCCCAGAATAGCCCTGAGTGGTGTCTGTTTCCCCCCTACACCCCCAATGCTGGAGCAACTCCCCCAAGTCCCCCCATAGCTCTGGCCAGTTCTCCAACTCAAATGCACCAATGGAAACGGACGTGTTCTAGCCTACCCTCAAACCCGTACTGATTCTGGGGGTTCAGCAGGCTCTTGGCCCACACTCCAGCTCCCCAAGAAGAACCCCAAGAGCGTACACTCAAGAGGAACCACCATGGCATTGTATTGTCTTCCTTCTGCCAGGGCCATCGACAGTGGCGTCCAATTCCTGTTCTATAGAACAATGAGGGCAGCAGGCGCCTTCCGTTGAGAGGATGAGGATCCACCCACAAGGAAGCTTCTAGAAGGAGTTCTGTGGAGCAAGAGTTGACCGATCTGCTCCTTCCTGATCAGGCACCAGGATGTCCAGAGAGATGGGGAAGTGATCAGAAGCTCCCTGAGGGCTGGTACTTCGTCTCTCCAGCCCTGGGTTCCCCTGTACCCCTGCGGCAAATCTTCCCAAGCTGTATCCCTTGGACAGAGCTGACCAGATCTGCTCTTGGTTACCCACAAACATCAAGAGTCAAAGAGCTCTATTGGGAGCTTGTCCCAAGACCAAAGAACATCAGGGGGTCCAGGCAACTCCCCTATCAATCACCCCATGGCCTGGCCTTGGCTAGAACCTTCTGGGTATGAGGCTCTTCCCTATCAATCACCCCCATGGCCTGGCGTTGGCTCAACCAACAAGTAGAATCCTTAGCTTCCCTGAGGAGCGAAAAAAAATTAGGATGTGAGAAAACAAGGAAACTTGGTTGAGGCCCAGCCCTGGGGGACAGACTTCAGGGTCCCTAGCAGCCCCTTCCCTCATTTCAGCCTTCCTAAGTGGAAAATGCTGACCAGAGGGCACACACCCGAGGTCCTATGCAGTCACATCCTTCTCCGCATATTTTCCACTTGCGAAGCCTAGGCCTAGACCCCTCAGCTCTGAAGGGGAGCCTGGTTAAACCTTCCCGACACCAGTGTCTGGCCTAGACAGAGCTTCACATGCAGAAATGGGGTGGGGGGATCAAAAAAGCCAGCTATGCTCCAGGGAGCTAAATGAGCTAAATGTGTAGCCACTGATTCCCTGTACTCTTAATACTTTCCTAATGGTTTCTTGGCAGACTACCAGATCCCCTCAGGACAATGCTCTGGCAGGGGGTATCTTTGTTTTGGTCATATGGTTCCTGTGGGAAGAAGGAAGGAAGGAAGGAAGGAAGGAAGGAAGGAAGGAAGGAAGGAAGGAAGGAAGGAAGGAAGGAAGGAAGGAAGGAAGGAAGGAAGGAAGGGTATCTTTGTTTTGGTCATATGGTTCCTGTGGGAAGAAGGAAGGAAGGAAGGAAGGAAGGAAGGAAGGAAGGAAGGAAGGAAGGAAGGAAGGAAGGAAGGAAGGAAGGAAGGAAGGAAGGAAGGAAGGAAGGGAGGGAGGGAGGGAGGGAGGGAGGGAGGGAGGGAGGGAGGGAAAAGGCTACACCCAATAGGGTGCCTATTTCCAACAAGCATGTCCAGCCCCCAGATTTTGGCTTCTAAACCCCTTCTCGAAGTCAGAATGCCAGGAAAAACAGCATCCCTGAGGCCAGTGAAAGACATGAATACCTACCATGACAAGAGTCTGGAAGACCCTCTGGGTCCAGCAAATAACAAGAGAGTATGGAGTAGACACAGGAGTCAGACACATGAGGAGCAAAGGGAGTGTCAAGCTGAAGCACACAAGAAAGAAAATTCCCTGGGATTTGGGGGAAGACAAATGGAGACTGGAAGGGGTCACTGAGAGATGGACTGGGATGTCCTCACTGCAAAGTACAGTTCCAGCTAAAACAATCCCAACAAGGACTGAGCATTAGGGAAATACCACCAGAATGTCCTGATTCTGATGATTCTGATAAGGAGGTTGAATGAGATTTTTCTCATGCATATCTCTAGGTTTTTGCCATATGCTTAAAGGGCTTTTGTGCAGTCACTGGCAGAACATAAAAGAGAAAAACCAAAGAACAACACTTTAATTGCAGGGACCCCAGTCTGTAGACAGAGATACGTGCCTTCTTGGGTGAAGGGGTTCCCTCTCGGTAGACAATACTTTTACAAGCCTGGTATTTGCTTCAAATCAGAAAGTCCAGAGACTAAAGTCGATGGAAAAGCCAGTCAATGAGCAAAGTACCGAGCTACGGAGGGTGGTGTGGGACGGGACCCATAGGAGAATAGACAGATCCAGCTACCAGGGCCCCCTTTTTATAAAAACCCTTCTAAAGACAGAGCATCCACCCAACACAGGAATGAACAGGAGGTCCTGGGTTTGGGCTAAGGCAGTGACAACTGAACCCACAAACTTGAGGCCACATGGAGATGGATGAACCATGTGCTGGGGGCACAGTGGCACCGTCTTCTCTAGAACACATGGGTATTTGAGGGGCCACCTCTCGAGGTCTGTGGGGTTCTGCATCATCGACAGCTGAGGGTTTAGGGAGAGGAGAGGAAACAACTAACACTGTAGGGTGGAGAGAGCTGGTCAATGGGGTGGCTCTGGGTGTCTGTTGTGGTTTGAATCGTACTCCTCAAAACACAAAGGAAGAAAATTGGCCAGCTGGTCCCTCTGATGATAGTCTTTGGAACCGGTTTTGGTCTTTGCAAAGTAATTGGGTTGAGCTGAAGACTGTCAGATAGGACTGTTAGAAACTGCAAGGAGGTTTGCTGGGTGAGGAGACTGGGTTCTGATGGGGAAGGAACCTGATTGGGTTTTCTCAGGGAGAAGTCATCAGATGGAATATCTCTCTGGAAGGGAACACTGGTTGGATTCTGTCAGGGAGGGAATGCTGGTTCATTTCTGTTAGGGAAGGAAATTTGGTTGGGTTCTGTCGAGTTCTGTTAGGAAGACGATGCTGGTTGGGATCTCTCTGGGAGGAAATGCTATTTCAATTCTGTCAGAGAGGGAATACTAGTTGGGATCTGTCCAGAAAGGAACACTAGTTAGAATCTGACTGGAAGAGAATGCTAGTTAGGTTCTGTAGAAGAGGGGAACACTGATTCGGTTGTGTCAGGGAGATTATGCTGGTCCAATTCTGTCGGTGGGTTGCCCTGGTTTAGTTCTGTCAAGGAGGGAATGCTGGTTGGGGACTGTCAGAGAGAGAACACTAGTTGAGTTCTGTTGAGAGGGAACTCCGCTTCTGTCATGGCTGTCATGGAGGGAATGTTCATTGAGTTTTTATGGGGAGAGAATGCTGTTTTTGGTTTGTCAAGTAGAGGATGTCTGGGAGGGAATACAGGTTTGATTATTATATCAGGGTTTGATTGATCAGGGAATACAGGCTTGATTATTATATCAGGGGGAATGCTGTTTGGGATTTTTCTGGGATGGAATGCTGTTGGTGAGGGCATGCTGGTTGGGATCTGCTAGTCATGGAATGCTGGTTTGGCTTTACCTAGAGGGAATGTTGATTGGGATCTGTCTGGAGGAAAAACTGGTTGGGTTCTGTTGGGAGGGAACACTGTGTTGGGTGTGTCCTGGAGAGAATGCTGGTTGGGTTCTGTCTGGGAGGGAATGCCATCTGAGAGGGAATGCTGGTTAAGTTCTGGAAACGTGGATGGGTTCTTTCGTGGGGAGAGAATGATTGTTTGGGTCACTCTGGGATGGAACACTGGCTAGGTTCTATCTGGGAATATGCTGCTTGGGATCTTACAAGGAAAGAACGCTGGTTCAGTTTGTCAGGGAGGGAATTCTTGCAGGGATCTCAAACTCAATTTCCCTGGGGGCCGCAGGAGGCAAAGTCGGGGTGATCCTTGAGTGCAAAGTCAGTAGTAAACCTTGAACATTGGAGGGTGTGACCCAAACAACTCAAACAAAACAAAACAAAAACAGATTCCTCTAGGGCAGGACCACAAAATGTACGGAGGGCCGTTTGTGGTCCGAGGGCCTCGAGTTTGAGACCCTGATTACTGGGATCTGTTAGGGAGAGAATGCTGTTGGGTTCTGTGGGTGAGGAAACACTGGTCAGGATCTGTCCAAGAAGGAAGGCTGGGTTGGTTCTGACTGAGCAGAAACAATGGTTGGAATCTGTCTGGAGAGAATGCTGGTTGGGTTCTGTCAGGAAGGGAACACTGGTTGAGATATAACAGGGAGGGTTGTGACACAACCCATTGTGGTTGTGTTGTGTCAAGAAGGGAATGCTGATTTTGTTTTTTGGTTTTTTGTTTGTTTTTTTTTTTTTTTTTGGTTTTTGGGCCACACCCGGCGGTGCTCAGGGGTTACTCCTGGCTGTCTGCTCAGAAATAGCTCCTGGCAGGCACGGGGGGACCCTATGGGACACCGGGATTCGAACCAACCACCTTTGGTCCTGGATCGGCTGCTTGCAAGGCAAACGCCACTGTGCTATCTCTCCGGGCCCAGGAATGCTGATTTTGATCTCTCCAAGATGGAATGCTGGTTCAGTTCTGTTAGAGAGGGAATACTGGTGTGATCTCTCTGGGATGGAAATCTGGTTTGGTTCTGTTGGGGAGAGAATGTTGGTTTCGTTCTGTTTGAAAGATAATGCTGATTGGACTCTGTCTGGGACAGAATGCTGGTTGGATTCTGTTCGGGGAGCGATCACTGGAATCTGTCTGAGAAGGACCACTGGTTAGGTTCTGCCATGGAAGGAATGCTGTTTGGGATTTGGTGTGGAGGGAACTCTGATTCAGTTTTGTTGGAGAGAGAATGTTACTTCGAATCTATCTGGGGGGGGGGGGATGCTGTTTTGTTTCTGTCAGGAAGGAAATGTTGGTTGGGTTGTTTTGGAAAGGGAATGCTGGTTGGGGAGAGATCACTGGTTTGGATCTGTCAGGGAGAAAATGCTAGTTGGGATCCTTTGGGGAGGAAATGCTGGTTCAGTGATGTCGGGTTGGAATTCCAAAACTGGTTGGAATTGCTCTGGGATAGAAGGTAGTTTTGGTTTTATCTGGGAATAAGAACTTGTTGAATTCTGTCAGGAGGGAATGTTGGTTTTGTTCTGTCAGTGAGAGAACATTTGTTGTGTTCTGTTGGGGTGAGAATGTATTTGTGTTGTGTCATAGAGGGAATGCTTTTTCAGTTCTGTCTGAGAGAGAACGCTAGTTGGGTTCTGTCAGGGAGGGAATGCTGGTTGGCTTTGGTCAGAAAGGAAATTCTGGTTGGGTTTTTCAGGGAAGGAAGGCTCATTTGGGTTCTGAAGAGGAGGAAATGCTGGTTCTGTTCTGTCAGGGAGAGAACACTCATTGGGATCTGTTGGTGAAGGAACTCTGGTTCAGTTCTGTCAGGGAAGAAATGGTGGTTTGTTTTTCTCAGGGAGAGAATTCTGATTCAGTTCTGTTGAGGAGGATGGTTGGGTTCTGTTGGGGATGGAACCCTGGCTGAATTCTGTTGGGGGAGAGAATGTTTGGGTTCTGTCAGAGTATGCTGGTTGGGTTCTGTCTGGGAGGGATTCAGTTATATCAGGGATGGAATACTGGTTGTGATTTCTCTTGGAGGGAACACTGGTTGGTTCTGTTGAGGAGGGGACACTGGTTGGAATCTATTGGTTAAGGAACGTTGTTTTGTTTCTGTTCAGAGGAAACACTGGTTGGTGTCTGTGGGGAGGGAACGCTGGTTCAGTTCTATCTGGGAGAGAATACTGGTTGGGTTCTGACTGGGAGGAAATGTTGTTTGGCTGTGTTGAGGAGGGAATGCTATTTTTGGAGGGAATTTGTCAGGGAGGGAACGCTGGTTGGGTTCTCTCAGGGAGGAAATACTGGTTGGGACCTGTCCAGGAGGGAACTCTGGAATTTCTTTTTTTTTTTTTTTTTTTTTTTTTTTTTGGTTTTTGGGCCACACCCGGTAACGCTCAGGGGTTACTCCTGGCTATGCGCTCAGAAGTTGCTCCTGGCTTGGGGGACCATATGGGACACCGGGGGATCGAACCGCGGTCCGTCCAAGGCTACCGCAGGCAAGGCAGGCGCACCTTACCTTTAGCGCCACCGCCCGGCCCCAACTCTGGAATTTCTGTCTGGAAGAGAACACCAGTTGGGTTTTATCAGGCAGGGAACATAGCTGTAGATATGTAGATATGTCAGGGAAAGAACATATCTGTAGATATGTAGATCTGGTTGATATCTGTAGAGTAGGAAACTCTGGGTTCTTTCAGTGAATATGGTGCTTTGATTCTGTCAGTGAGAAAACACTGGTTGGGTTCTGTTGTAGGGAGGGGGAACACTGATTGGATTCTGTCAGGGAAGGAATACTTGTTGGATTCTGTTCAAGGGAGAATACTGGTTTGGTTGTCAGGGAGGGAACATGGTTGGTATCTGTCCAGGATGGAACACTGGTTGGTTTCTGTCAGGTTGGGAGCCCTCGTTGGGATCTGTCTGGGATGGAATGTTGGTTGGGTATATGTCAGGGAGAAAATACTGATTGGGGGGCCGGGCGGTGGCGCTGGAGGTAAGGTGCCTGCCTTGCCTGCGCTAGCCTAGGACGGACCGCGGTTCGATCCCCCGGCGTCCCATATAGTCCCCCAAGAAGCCAGGAGCAACTTCTGAGCGCATAGCCAGGAGTAACCCCTGAGCGTCACAGGGTGTGGCCCAAAAACAAAACAAAACAAAAAACAAAAAACAAAAAAAAAATACTGATTGGGTTCAGTCAGGGAGGAATGATTGTTGAGTTCTTTCAGGATAGATTGCAGTTTTGGTTCTGTCAGGGAGGGAATTCTGGTTCATTTCTGTCAGGGATAGAATGCTGGTTGGGTTCTGTCACAGAGGTAATGCTGATTGGGATCTGTCAATGAGGGACTGCTGGTTCAGTTCTGTTATGGTGGGAAAACTGGTTGGGATCTTTTGGGGAGAGAACACTGGTTTGGATCAGTCATGGAGGGAATGCTAGTTTGGTTCTCTTGGGTGGGAATGCTGTTTGGGATCTGTTATGGAGAGAATGCTAGTTAGGTTTGGTGGCTGAGGTCACACGCTGTTGGTGGCATTGGGTTAAGATCTGATGTAGCACTTTCATAAGTCCCCATCTTAGGGGACTTAGGAGAAGGCATCCCCCACTCTTAGATATGAGCTCACAGGCAAAACCCCGCACTTCTCCCCACTCTCCCTAGAGCTGGCGGCATCCAACCAGGGCCCAGCACTTCAGGCCCATCTGAAAAGGTGTGGAGGCTGCTGAGGCATTTTAGCACCTTCTCCAAGCAGAGCTGGTAGAGGGATTGGAGGGGGGGAACAGCCTTGGAACAAGAACAAGGACCCCAAAGAGGGTGGGGGTGGGCAGAATAGCCTCCTCAAAACAGACAAGGACCTGGGGTGTTGGAACAAGCCAATTAGGGGAAGAAGGAGTGAAACCTCAGCTTTGTTTTGAGCCCTAGTAGGAAGTTTCTGAAAGCTGATTTTTTCATCAGCTCTGAGGACAGAGTCTATCCTCACTCGCTCCTCCATTCTTGCGACAGTGCAGGGAGGAGGCTGTGAGGGAGGTGTCTCTGAACCCCCTTTTGATCTGTGTAAAAGGGGTCCCCACCAGAACTGCCCCCCACAGTTCAGAGGATAGGATAGGGCGTGAATTCTCACAGCGTGTTTAGGCTTTGTCAGCACAGCTCATCTCATTAAAATGGAGAGACTTGGGTGGTAAAGGGGGGCACACTGTAAATCTGGGATGGAATGGGGGCACACTGAAAGTATCATATTTCCTTTGGGGGGGTGTTGAGAACGTTCTGGAACCAGGAGCTGCAGCACCCCATGCAAAAAATACCTGGATTTTCATTGGATCCTTTCCCGAAACAAGAGATGGGATCTTTAAACCTTATTTTATTTTTCAACTGAATAAAGAGGCAAAATTTGAGGGTGAGATTGGGGGAGAGGGGGCAGGACACAGTCTGAGTCCCATCACTGCCCAAAGCCCGTTTCTTCATCTGCATTGGAGGGGAGGCTTCCAGGGCCCTCCAAGATGGGAGACTCTGTAGGTGACACTTTTAGGAGCAGAGGAAATAGGAGGCCCAGGCAGGCCCCCTATTTCTTGATGCAGAAAGCCGATTTGTGAATGAATCCCCCCAACAATGTCAACCAACAACACCCACTCAGAGGAGGCTGCATCTGAGAATCCCTTTGCCCTACCAACCCCAGGTAAGGTTGCACACCTCGAATGCCCATTTCCAGTACTAGCACTCAGCACCAATGGTCACAAACACACCAGGCTGGACAAGATCGTATTTGAGAGCCCAGAAGTCTGCTCCGAGCCATCCATCGGGTGCTGTGGGTTTAATTCTGCAGGTAATTCAAACGATGCTATCGAATTTCAAATGGCCTCGCTGTTATGAGTGCAAAAGCAGCATAATTTTTAATTAGTGGCTAAGCAGTAAATAATGGCTGGCAGTAAGTGGACTGTCCTGCTAATTAAAAAAATCCATGGTTGATAAAAATCAATTTGGCCCTTTGCATTTAACTCCCATCTAGCGGGTCCCTTTGTAAAAAGGTGCACGGCACAGCCTGCGTTTACCATCTGCTCTTAGCACCTGTTTCTTGAGATGGAGCAAACTCAGGGCGACCTCTGCAGAAAAAAGCTCAAGTGCTCAGCAGTGACTGGCTCGCTCCACTCCGAGGCCCTGAGTGTTGAAGGTGACAAGAAGGTACTCCGTGTGCTGGGAAGCTGTGGGGAATTAACTGTCTCTCCAGCCCCCCACACTCCAACTTCACTGAGTCCTAATTTTAAGGGGTAACTTGCCTTCGAAATTCTTCCCAGTTGAGGTGGCCAAAGGTTGTTCTCAGGAACAGAAAATCCTCCCCACCCCACCTCCAGGAAATGGTGCTTGGGGGAGACAAGACTGTGGGCAGTGCCAGGCACCTAGGGTTCTGCTGGAAGGTGGGAAGCTAGCTTTATAGACCCTTAGGGCCCCTACAGGAGGGGTAGGCAGAGGGTGTCTGGTCGAGGTTTTGGCCTCTCTCACCCCCTGTGCCCATAAGTGGGCATCTCCTTCCCAAATGCTGGACCATGACGTGACAGTCACCCAGGAGATGACACCATGAGGACACCCCCAGGACTGTACAGCCTGAGAAGGGGCAGGCATGGGCCACTCCACGAAGTGTTGATGGTCACCTCCAAGGTGTGGTGACATCTGTCTGTTCTTTAGCCTGCTCTGTGGGCAGAGTCTGGAGACTCCTGAGAGCCTCTGAACCCCTCACACCCAGCACCTCAATGCAGCCTACATGTCTGACAGGGCCTAAGGGATGAGACCCTGGAACCAGGATAGGCCTGGCTGGACACAGACAGTCCACATTCTATCCAGCACAGACCTGCCATAGCCTCTGCCCAGAGGGGTCCAGGCTATAGCTGATGCAGGAGAGACCTGAATCTACATACTTGGTGAGGGAGGGAATCCTGTGTCTGTATATGGGGTGAGGGAGAGATCCCAGGGGTAAGAGGGTACTAGGGGTTGTACAAGGGTAGAGAAGGCACCAGGGGGTACATCCCTAGCATCAGCAGGGAAGGCCCCTTAGCACTGACCTAGAGCAGAGATCTTGAAAAGGGTGTCCACCTGGGAAAGCAGGAGGAGAGGGGCACATGGCAGGGTCAAAGGCAGGCCGTCCAAGAGGGATGGGATATTCAGAAGGGACATTTGGGAGGACAGTTGGGAGGGACGTTTGGGAAGGACAGTTATGAGGGACCGTTGGGAGAACCAATCAAGAGGGAATGGGCAGGTGGGGACACCCTCTATCCCCAAAGCTAAACCCTTTCTTCCTTTCCCCTGCCTGTTTTGCCTATGTGAACTGAAATCCATGCACCATTGCACCTCTTTCATGGAGATATAATTGGGGAACAGAAGCAGCACCCCCCTGCATGCACGAAAATTATTTTTGAAAGGAAGTGGAGCCCCCACCTCCATTCACAAGCAGAGCTTCTCCCAGACAGGCACTGCAGTGGGAAAGCTAGTGAGAAACACGCAAACTAATTACTTCTCCCAGGACACATGTTCCTGACACCCCGATGCCTGATGCCTGTTCTCTCAGGAACAAAGGGGCTGGTGTGAAGGACACATTTATGCAGCCAAACACCCCCAGCATTACGGGACAGATGGAGAGCAGGAGGAGAGGACAGTGGGCAGATGGGTGGGGAGATGGATGGGTAGGGGGATGGACAGGAGGGAGGGGGAGAGGAAGGAAGGAAGGAAGAAAGGAAGGAAGGAAGGAAGGAAGGAAGGAAGGAAGGAAGGAAGGAAGGAAGGAAGGAAGGAAGGAAGGAAGGAAGGAAGGAAGGAGGGAGGGAGGGAGGGAGGGAAGGAGGGAAAAGGGAAGAAGAAAAGGAGAGAGGGAGGGATGGAGGGAAGGAGAAAGGGATAAAAGGGGGAAGAAGAATGGGAAGAAGGAAGAAAAGGAGAGAGGGAGAAAGGGAGGGAGGGAGAGAGGAAGATGAATGGATGGTGAGTGGGTGGATAGGTGGATGGACAGGTGGGTGGATGGACAGATAGGCAGATGTATGAAATGGATAGACCAACAGATGGATGTTGTAGAATGAATGGATGATGAAAGAAAGGATGTGTGGGTAGATGGATGGGTGAATAGATGGATTGATGGATGGATAAATGAGTGTATGATGAGTGAGTCTATGAATGGGTAGATGATGGGTAGTTGGGTATATGAATGTGTGGATGGATGGGTGGATGAGAGTATGATGGATGGGTGGATAGATGGATGAATGGGTAGGTGGATATATGAATGGGTGAATGGGTGGATGATGGGTGGTTATATGAATGGGTGAATGAATAGGTGGTATATGTATGCATTTAAATGTCCCTAATCAGCATTCTATGCCCTTAGACAACCCTCATGTCACCCTGCATACATTGAGTATCTACTTGTACTAGAACTAAGTTGCATCGGGCAACCAGGAGTAGCTGCTCATCAAAGCAACTAAGATGGGGTACCAGAAATAAGCCCCATGCACTCCTCGTTCCTCCCACCTACCCCCACTTCTATCTCGGAGAGCCACGGGGCCATTCTGAACAGAAAATGAGCCAGAGCTCCTGCTCTGGTCTGAGTCCATGTCCACGGCTGCTCTGGCTTGCTCCTTGTGAATCCCAGTGTTCATTGTGTCATTGCAGGTAACAGTGCCAACAGAATAGTCCCCAGGTCTCAGGAAGGGTGGGGGGTGCAGTATGGAGCAGTTGGGGGAAGATACTACATAAAGCATGGATGAACAGGCAGACAACGCCCACTCATTATATGAACACCCACTTGCTTCCTGCCCCTGCCTGGGGAAAAGGGAGGAAACAGGAGAATCATTTCAAAAGAGGAAAAGCCATCAAGAAGAAATCCCCAAGTATCAAACCAGCTCTTACCCTGTGCTCCCCAGACCCCCTGTCTCATCCGGGACCCAGACAGGATGGCACACACAGACATTCCCAGAAGTTGATTTAATCCCAATGTGATTTCCCCAAATTAACGGCACGGATAGAATCGGAATCAATCTGTCAATGCTGAACCCAAACCCACAGAACCAATGAGCACCTCTTGGGGTTCTTTGAAAAGTGCTGACGGAGAAAGAACAGTCCTAAATAGCTAAAAAATAGCTATCTTGAGGGTCAGGTGCTAGCCCCAGATGAATGGGGGATCTTCCTCTAGCCCATGAGCCCCTCACCCCGCAGGCTGGAGAGGGTAAATTTCCACACCGAAGGGGCCTGCAAAAAACCTTCCAGAAGGATCTATCTTTTGCACCTTAGAATTTTGCTAGCTCCTAATGCGTTTCTGTCTGGAGAAAAGATGGCCTCCAATGACCAATTAACACCCCCAATTGTCCTGCCTGCAAAAGATAGCTGAGGAGGGGTGAGGGGGTGCAGATGAGCTGTCCTGGGATTATTGTGATGTGATGCATCACCCTGTCACCACACATTAGTGTGAGAAAGGCTGGTGTGCAGGGTAAAATGCCAAGATTAGAGCGAACACTTAGGGAGCCTGCTCCTGGTGCCAGCACTCTGTAATCAGCCCGCCCGCACGCTTCTGGCCCCCCGAAATACTTTTATGACCATTTACTGCCACTTCAAAGCACTTCCAGTCCTCTGGTTCAAAATTTCCCAAGCAAAAATAATAGTGTCCCCTGGTAGGAAAATCAAGGCCAGTATCAGCTCATCAGGGGGAAATAAATAGCAAAAGCTTCTGAGGTGCCAATGCCAAACAGGGAAGCTGCCCTCGGCTGCCAGCCACTGTTTTCTCTCACGATCAGAACCCCTAAATACCACCTGTTGGGCACGAAGCTCCCCAGCAGCAATCTTTGGAAACTTTTTGCTCCCCCCAAAAAAGAAGAAGAAAACGTTCTGTAAGAAAATAAAAAATAATTTTATTCTGAGAAAACAATTATTTTAAGTATTTTATTAAATATTACTTTAGAAATCATTGTATAGATTTTATTCATGATATGATTTTTATAAACAATACTTAATAAATATTTTAAGTATTTATTATTCTGAGAAAATATTTTATTTTTATTTGTTTTGTTTTTGTTTTTGTTTTTTTGGAGTCACACCGGCAGCACTCAGGGGTTACTCCTGGCTCAATGCTCAGAAATCACCCCTGGCAGGCACAGGGGACCATACGGGATGCCGGGATTCGAACCACCATCCTTCTGCATGAAAGGCAAACGCCTTACCTCCATGCTATCTCTCTGGCCCCTATTTGTAATGTTTTAATTAAATATTATTTAATAAATAATCTCTAAATGTTATATATAATATGAATTTATTTATGCTATAAAATGTATACATAATATTTAATTAATAGCTATAATATTTATTATTCTGAGAAAAGTTTTTCTATGAACCTAGACTTGAGAACCTGAAGGCCTGGAAGTACTTTTTCTTCTGGAAAGTTCTGGGTCTTGGATCAGCTTATGTAACAGAAGAGATGATGGTCAGAACTCAGTTCTGGCAATGACTCCTTTCACCAAAAGCAAATCATCCGGCAGAAGTTGCTGATGCCTCGGTACCTCCATGGAACCTTTTTCTCCCTCCTCAAGACATTGAGCACCTCCATCATTCACCTTCACACCTGCTTCCTGTTGATGTGCTTTCCGCCAGCTCCAGAATTCAGGCAGGGACAGGGACAACTGTAAATAAAGACAAAGGAACAAAGGGCTGGGCTCCGGCCTGTAAACTCCCCTCAGGTAAATAGCACCAGGACGACCATCTCTGACGTGCTTGGCAACTTCCCCTCCAGCTCCTGCACAATGGAACCCAGCACCCCAACAGACAGACGCCATCTCTCTGTCTCTCCCTTCCGGAGCGGTAGGAGACCGTGATGGTCCCAATGAAGCCGCTGACCCGGGCGAGTGAAGGTCACCATGCTCCGAAATGCCACGAGTGCCCAAAGGCGGCTTCGGCATCAGTCCAGTCATGTCTTCTTAGCTAACAGCTGGATTATAGCTCAGGGCCACCCACCACTACAAAGTCCCCGGGCCCCTGTCCCTACTGCAGTCACCCCATTTCCACTAAATCCCCCCAGGCAGCAGGAAAGCACTGTTGGTCATGGCCGCTTCACCAATGAGGCATCTTCATGCTTAGCCTAGCTGTTAAAAAAAAAAAAAAGGCGGGCCCGGAGAGATAGCACAGCGGTGTTTGCCTTGCAAGCAGCCGATCCAGGACCAAAGGTGGTTGGTTTGAATCCTGCTGTCCCATATGGTCCCCCGTGCCTGTCAGGAGCTATTTCTGAGCAGACAGCCAGGAGTTACCCCTGAGCAACGCCGGGTGTGGCCCAAAAACCCAAAAAAACCCAAAAAAAAGGCAGTGCCTTCTCTTGCCCAGACCTTGGGAATGCCACAGATCACCCAGCACCTAACTGTGAGAGCTTTCTTCCCAGGAAGAAAGGGGTGCAAGATGCCAGTTGAAGAGGGATAGCTTCTTTGGCAGTGGCTTCTTTGGCATCTTTGGCACCATCTTCCAGCGCTATCCCTGTGGGCTCTGCTGGATGGCCACTGAGTGAGCGCCTGGTGCAAGGCTCAGCCCGCAGTGCTCTTTCTCATCAGGCACTTCCCTTTCCACAGCCATAGCTGCTCCTGAGAGGGGATCTACCGCCACTTCTCAGACCCTGCCTGCCACCAGCCCAGCTCACCCCTGAAGCTGCCCCACTCCTTGCTGCAGTGCCAAGGGCTTTGAGCTACTGTTTCAGGTCTTACAAGCACCAGCTATACCCACCACAGCCCTGAGCAGCATCTCTGAGTCCCACAACTACAGGGGGGCCTGGCATCCAGGCCCTGAGCACTGAGCCATTCATGGGACACATGGCCATCGAGAGGGTGGGCATAGCGCTGGGCATTAGGCTGCACCATGTGGAGTTCAAGCATTTCAGGCTGGAGCTGTGAGAACCAAAGCTCCCTGGGCCTGGGACCAAGATGTTCCCAAGTCCCCAGTAAAGCCATTATAAATATTTTTGTTTTGTTTTGTTTTTGGGTCATACCCGACAGTGCTCAGGGGTTACTCCTAACTCCATGCTCAGAAATCGCTCCTGGCAGACATGGGGGACCATATGGGTTGCTGGGATTTGAACCAATGACCTTCTGCCTTACCTCAATGCTATCTCTCCGGCCCATAAGTATTTCTTTTTTGACTCTACAACTTCCTCATAGGCCAAAGATAAAACCACAAAATGTCTCCTCTAAAGGGCAAGACCCACCCCCACCCTATTCTGCTGAAATAGAGGATTTAGGTGGATCCGAATGTTCCACCAGATAAGGAGCCCTTGACACGAAGTTGAGGCAGCAATGAGTTGGGGTGCCAATCCTGAGACATGAATGTGGTTTGTGTGCAAGTGGAAATGGGCCAATCGTGTAAGTGATGAGGGATGAACTGCTTGTATTAACCAATGAAATGCTTGAATTGCTAAATCTTTTGATCCCTATATAAACGAGTTGGAAATTTGCTTCAGGGTCCTGGCCAAGACACCGCTGAATTAGATGAGACTTGGACCTTGGCTCGCTGAATATACTCCCTTTTGCACCTTGCATTATCAGAGGTGATTTCTGACTGTTAGCTCCAACTTTGGTGCTTTCGAACCCTCCAGAGCGAGATGCCTGGGGCCAGCCAGAGGATCCAGCCCCAAATCCCTAGGTGCTCCTCACATCCTGTCAGCCCCTCATGGGGGGTGAGGAAACACTGAGCACTGTCCCCTATTCCTCCCTGCTCCTATTTCTAGGGCTAGCCTGGCCCCAAGGGCTGTGACCACCATGGCCTTCTCTGCCCTCGACTATCCCAGGATCCTGGTGCAGGAACTCCACCCCCAACCCTCCCACAGCAGGAGTTGGCCCTCCCTGATCCTTTCTGGAGCAGCTGGGGGGCATCATGGGACTTCATCTGCTCTCCTCACACCCAAAGACTAATGGGGGCAGGATCCTTCTTGGCCTACCCTACCTTATTGGTTCAAGCTGATCTGTTGGAATTCTATTAGATGGACCCCGATGGAGCCTTAAAGCTAGTTTGGGGTGCCTGTACATCCCAGCTTCCTGGCAGGATACCCACAGCTGCTGGTAGTCATGTGGGCCCACCACCTGTGACTCCAACAGCCAAGACTGGGCTAATCCATGCTGCACTGGGTAGAGTCCCTAAAACTAGTGAGTGCTACTACTGACTGACCTGTTCTCAGCTTAGTAGGGAAGCATTTGGGGGACCCTCAAGGAAGAGGGCAGGGGCCACCCTGCTGACATGCCCCAGTCCCCTCTACTCCCTCCCAGGGCTGCCATCAAGGAGGGGACAGGCCCTGTTGTCTCTCCAGGATGTTCACCAGTCCAAGGTCCTAAGCCTCCAGGGAGAACCCTGAGGTACCTCCTTCCTGCCATTCCATCTCAGCCCTCGGCACAGATCTGGAACATTCTCTGGACATTTCAGAGGGCAGACTTATGTTCCTGGGCTGCAGATGCCAAGCATCTGAAAGTGATCCAGGCTTTCTTCTTCACATTTCCTTAAAACAAAACAAAATAAATAAATAAAACACGCCAAGTTTCTATCTGTTGTCATTGGGTCCAGAGTGATAGCACAGTGCCAAAAGTGTTTGCTTTGCATGTGGCCAACCTAAGTTCGAATTCCAGCATTTCATATGGTATCCTGAGCCCACCAGGAGTGATTTCTGAGCACAAAGCCAGGAGTAACCCTTGAGTGCACTGTATGTGGCCCCCAAATAAACAAACAAAAACTAAAATATTCTCTGTTGTCCCAAGAGCTTGCTGAAATGTTTACCAAAGTACAGGGCAGTGAAATGCTTTAGGTTTTGAGGCTGCATCGGGGGGTGTTCCTGAGGGTGAGGACGGGTGAGCTCTGATGGCTGAGGGTGGTGCCAACCCTCTGGACCCTGCCAGGCTAAGTGAGCATTTGAGCTCGAGGCCACTCTGATGTTGTTTATCATGGAATTTGAATCTTTTCATAAAACTAAACAGCCTGAGAAATGTGCTTGTTATTAAAGTCAACCGAGAGAATTATGGTTCTCAAAAGGAAGTAGAGTGTCCTCCCAAGAATATGCCAGAGAAGAAAAACCAGCAGGCTCGAACCTGGGTTGCAGTAGCAGACCTGCTGCTGCACAGGTGAAAACCCGGGTACAGGACCCTCGGCCACACCCTGCGTGCCCCTTCAGCCTGTACAGGATCCACGTTTCACCCTGGGACTGCCATTGCCTCTTGCCACAGGGCCTTTGCACTGATGCCTGTTTCTTCCCTGAACAACCCTGATTTCTTTCAAGTCCAGACCAAATGGTCCCTTCTCAGGGAGACCCCATTTCATTCCCTGCAAAGTGCAGCCCCCTTTTGCCTTTGGCCTTCATATGCCCAAGTCACTGTCCTTCTCCTGCCTTGCCTGTCTCTGCTGGGGAGATTTCCCTGCCTGGCACCTGTTCACAGCCCAGGAACCTCACCAACGGCTCACATATTGGGGCTACTGGTCCATTTTTGCCCCCAAAACTGGCACAGAAGAGACTGCTGAATTCTGGGTCCAGGGCAAGCACCCAGCAGCTGAGACCCAAGTAGCCACATGGGGCAGGAATCTGGGCTGGCACAAGGAAAGGAGCAATAATCCTAGCTGCTGCCTCGAGGGGTCCAACATAAGCACCCCCTAATCAAACGCAGGACCCCCTAATCGTATGCAGGTGTGGGATGGGAGAAGTTCAAGGACCCCCAAAGCTCAGGCTTCCCTCCCCTGGGCCTTTTCATTCTAGCAGAAAAAATAAGCTAGGGGGCTGGAGAGATGGCATGGAGGTAGAGTGTTTGCCTTGCATGCAGAATCCCGGCATCCCATATGGTTCTCCAAGCCTGCCAGGAGCGATTTCTGAAAGTAGAGCCAAGGGTAACCCCTGAACGCTGCCAGTTGTGCCCCCCCCCTAAAATAAAAATAAAAATAAATTGAAAAAGCAAGCTAGCAAAGGGTAAGCTCCCAGCTCCTGCCTCAACCCCCCTCCCGTACCCCTGGGCCAGGGTGAGGGGCCTCCTACCCTCCCCAACCCCCCCACTCTCTCCACCTTTTTCTGATCCTGAGGTAGCTTTAATCACAAGAGGGGGAAGGGGAGCAAAGTGCGTGCTTCTGTTTCCAAACAAAACAACACAAAATTAATGCGCTGCACTGCATGTTCGGTCACGTTTAACAGGGGGACCTGCGGTTTATAATTTCCACTGTTCTCCCAGGAGAGGAAATGAGGCGGCTTTTCCCTGGCTTCTTTTTTTTTTTTTTTTTTAATAAAAAGTTTGAATTGTCTGTGGCTCTCAGAGGTCCATTCACTAACATGCTGGTTATCAAGAGAACTTATTTCTTGGCGGCTTCTAAGAGAATGTGCTTAATCTCCTAGGGGAGCCAGCCTGAGAAAGCGGGGGGCTCCTGGGACTTGGGGCCAGACACAGCATCAAGCCCCAGGTCAGGAGCCATTAGTGGGAACATGGGGAGAATCCAGAGCTGCCTTGGCATTTTCAGAGTCTGAAAATGGTCTCCCAGGGCCAGAGAGATAGCATAGTGGTAGGGTGTTTGCCTTGCACACAGCCAACCCAGGATGGACCCAGGTTAGAAACCCAGCATCCTATTTGGTCCCCCGTGCTTGCCAGGGGTGATTTCTGAACACAGAACCAGAAGGAACCCCTGAGTGTCGCCAGCTATGACCCAAAAACAAAAACAAAAACAAGTTATTCTCAGGGCCAGAGAGGTTGTACAGTGGTAGGGCGTTTGCCTTGCACACTGCTGACCCTGGACAACCTGGGCTCAATCCCCGGCATCCATATGGACTCCTGAACCTGCCAGGAGTGCAGAGTGTAGAGTCAGGAGTAACCCCTGAGCATCGCCAGGTGTAACCCAAAAACCAAAAACAAACAAAAAAAAATGGTTTCTTCACTCATCCAGATTAGCAGCCCACCACCACCAGTAGTACCTGCCTGCTCACAGGCTCCTCCACTGCCCCCCAACACTTTTCCGTGTTGCTCTTCCGTGTTTCCCTTCTCTGCTCTTTTCCAGATCATCACAGGACCCTGTGTGGGAGATGCCCCCTGGGGCATCGAGGGCCACAGAAGGGGGTTTGTAGAAATGAGGCCCATGAGCTTCTCCACAGAAGCACTCCAGGAAGTTGGTGATGGTCCAAGAGCACTCCAACTCCACTAGGGAGGACCGCCACACTCGCTGAGTCCCCTTCCACTCCACCCCACGTCTCCACTACTGAGCTGACCCCGAGTCTGAGCTCTGAAGAATACTGGAGGACAGGCACATGGGAGATGGGACAGACAAGTGGGGGGTGCCGAGTTGACAGGCAACATGGCCACATGGGAGGTGGAGGGGCTGCCTGGAGCACAGCAAAGGCAGAGACCCAAGGAACTTGGGGTGCCCAGGACCAAGGGTCTCTGTGGGGTTCCATGCCTCAAGACTCTATGCACAGTGTTCAGAGGGTATAGATGGTAAAGACACCCCAAATCAGAATTCAATCGCATAGCCCACAAGGTCCCTATGATTTCAAACTAGGAGGAAGCAGGGTGTGATTTGGCCCCTGGAGAAGGGATTAGAGCACTGAGTGTGGAGAAGAGAGACCCCACAGGCTACACTGCCCGGCCTTGGCTTCCAGCTGCTCCTCCATCGATTCAGGCAGGTTAGGACCTGTGTCACAGCAACACTCAGCAGACCCTTCTAGAAGCTTCCCACAGGCTGGACTGCAGACCTGGGCAAGCTGATTTGTGCATTGGGTGGGCACAGACAGAGCACACAGTAGGCTGAGCCAAGAGGCATCTGCCAGGGTTGGACACAGATGGGGTCCCCCATGCTGACCCCTTTGGCCCATTTTTTTAAAGGTTTATTTTGGGGAGGCTGTATCTAGAGATGCTCAAGGGTTACTCCTGACTCTGCACTCAGGGATCACTCCTGGCTATGCTCAGTCCTTCCATATGAGATGCCGGGGATCAAACCCAGATCAACTGTGTGCAAGACAAACACTGCCCACCTTCTGCACTTTACTATCAGAACCAAGCAGGCAGTGAGAGAAGAGAGATACCCCTTTCTGCACAGCCACATTCCTGAAAAGTTTCCCATGTGACAGGAGCCACACCAGCCCAGCTCAGAACCTGAGATTTCTTGTCCCTGGTTTGCTCCTGGTGCCATATGGGTCATGACCCTTCCAGCCCAGGAACCACCCTAGACCGCTGTGCACTCACAGGAGAGAAGTGAGTGGGCCACAAAGAACTGAGGAAAAAGAAACTTTGGTTTGCCTTTGGTTTTGCCCCATCTGGGTCCAACCCTGGCAGATGTCCTCTTGGCTCAGCCTACTGTGTGCTCTGTCTGTGCCCACCCAATGCACAAATCAGGTTTGCCTTGCATGAACCCAGATTCAATCCCCGGAATCCCATAGGGGTTCCCCAAGCCTGAGTACAGAGTCAAAAGTAACCTCTGGGGCCCGGAGAGATAGCACAGTGGCGTTTGCCTTGCAAGCAGCCGATCCAGGACCAAAGGTGGTTGGTTCGAATCCCGGTGTCCCATAGGGTCCCCCGTGCCTGCCAGGAGCTATTTCTGAGCAGACAGCCAGGAGTAACCCCTGAGCACCGCTGGGTGTGGCCCAAAAACCAAAAAAAAAAAAAAAAAAAGAAAGGGGAAGGGGCCAGAGCAGTGGGGCATTTGCCTTGCATGTGCTAACCTAGGACATGGTTCTAGGATCGTGGTTCGATCCCCTGGCATCCTATATGGTCCCCCCAGCCAGGGGCAATTTTTGAGTATGTAGCCAGGAGTAACCTCTGAGCATCACCGGGTGTGGTCCAAAAACCAAAAAAAAAAAAAAAAAGAAGTAACCTCTGAGCATCACCAAGTATGCCCCCCCCCCAAAAAAAAGAAGCTTTGGTGCCTTCCAAGTGAACCAGAGGGCATGGGCAAGGCAGGGTGGCCCAGCACATAAGAAAATCTGCCCCGATGTGAGTGGCACAGGAGACAGCCACCTCCAATGCCCTGCCTGGTGGCACTCAGGAGCTGTGCCTATCCTCCAGTGTCTGCATGTCAGGAGGTCTACGTGGGAGCCAGAGTCACTAAGAGGTCCCTGCCTGCCCAGCACATGCACTGACACTCACAGCAGGCCCTGCACCAAGGGGTCTGATGGGAGCCTTTGGGGGTCATAGCTGTGGGCTTGGGCAGTGGTTCATGCCACCCCTTGGCTGCTTGCTGTCTTTCATGAAGGTGCTATGTCTGCAAGAAAAGTGCAAACATTTGCCTTCAGGAGCCTATTATGGCCTGGGGAAGAGACCCCACAGCAGGATTTGGGGGAACAGGGAGCAACCTAGCTCGCCCAAGAGGAGCTGGACCCTTGATCTACTTTCTGACACAGGACACCCACACCCAAATCTGTGCCAGATTTCTCATTTGTGCCAGTTTCAGGGTCCACAGAAACAGGTTGGGGGCAGTCTGGCCTAGCTCTTCTCGGATACACCTATCAATGGGTTCTGCATTGACCTACGTGCTGTGTTCCCTGAAACTCTGAAATTGCTCCCTGGGGAGGGTGGTCTGGGGGCGCCACAGATGGGTCAGAAACGTCAAATCAGTCATCAAGGGCGGCTTCACCTCAACACACACACAATAACCCACAAGACAATGGCAACTTCATTCACAAATTCCATGTCCCAACAGGAAACACAACTCCAAAAACATAAATGCTGAGAAAACAAAAGGAACTCCCGGGCGCCTCTTAAAATGCCCAGTTCTCAAAAAACAACACACAAAAAGACCTCACCAAGAATCTTCACTGAGGTCAGAGCCAGAGTGGCTCCAAGCCTGACAACTTTTCCCCGGATGGGGAGAGGTCAGGGGTCGCTGGGCCTGTGGTCCACTCATCACCGAGGACAGGAGACACTTCAAGAAAGGGCCTGGATTTCTCTTTAGGATGCGCCTGACGGCAGCAGCTTCTAGATTGTCTTGGCAAAGGAAACTGCGAACAACAGGAACAAGAAACTCACGTTGTCTGTGCGTCTACGGATGCTTTTGACTGAGGATTGGAGCCAAACAAGCACATTCCCGGAGTTAGCTATTTCTAGGCCCCTCGAGCAGGAGGCCACCTGGTGAATGCTTGGTATCCGCCTTGGGAACAATCTCAGGGCCACAAATCAATGGGGGACAGTTTCCTTCTCTGTGAGTTCTGTGCCAAGAGGCAAAGGCCAAAGGTGGCAGCTGCTTCTAAAAATCCACAGCAAAGAAACAGGAGGTGGGAGCCATCTCCCCCCAGGTTCCCAGCCTTTCTGCATTGCAGGCAAAGTTGACGCCCAGGCTAAGAACCATCTATCACCCGGAGACAGGCCTTAGCAGGAGGCCTCAGTGAAGCTGCTGAGATCTCAGATTTGTGGGTGCTAGCAGAGAAAAATCCAAGTCAGAGACTCGTTTCAGCAGACGGCTCTCGGGGATTTGGGGGGCTCCTTAGGACAGTGACTCCCGTGGCCTGTGCATCTCAGACTAGCTTGCTGGCCTGAAGCATTATGTCCTGCACCCACCCCCATTAGCCAACAGACCTAAATGAAATCATTGTGATTGGCATTGCCGCATCCTGGTTTGGAAATAAACGTTAGCATTTGTCTGGCAGCCGCCAGCCATGACCCCAGGCTTGTTTTATTCAACTGACATTTTTTTAATCAAAGTAATCCATATCATGGCTGCGATCCAAAGCATCATCACTGCAAATATATATATATATATATATATATATATATATATATATATATATATATATATATATATATATATATATATATATAGCAGCAGAGTAGATAGCGATATTTTTTTCCCAGCAAGCTTTTCCTTTCTTTACTACACATTTCACGAAGACGTTGTCTAATGAATTCATTCCATTAAGGGAGAAAAAAGGAGGTAATTACTATGGGCCCGCCTCCACGGGCCAGCGTCCCTGAAAACTCGCATCACAATTGCTTCTATGTTTTCTGACTCAAACATTTTTCAAAACACCTCTATAAGGAAAACCAAAAGGAACCCCATTTCTATCTGAGCCATGATTGAAGCTAACAATAGTCTATGGGGAGAGAGAGACTGGGGTTCCTGGGTAGCTGGCGGGGTAGAGAGGGTTCAAAGCAAGGTAGAGGAGAGTGAGCCTGACCAGGCAGGGGATGTGGGATGGAGAGGGGATCCTGCTACAAAATCCTTTCCAGTCTCTCTAGCCTACCCCTGACCTACCCCTGTGTCTTGTTGCTGCCTTGGGTGATTTTGGGGAAATGCGCCCTGCTCACTGGGGGAGGGGGTTGTCCTAAGACAGCAGCTCAGCTGATCCTCAATCTCCTCCATCCTCTCTGACCAGGTCCAGGGGCTGCCCCAGGTCCTATCTTCTAGAATGTGCTGGAATGTTCTAAGACTCAGACCTAAGGCAGAAAGCACAATGGCACATGGGAAAGTTCAGGGTCCTGCATCTAAGTCCCGATGCCCAAGATGGTCCATCCTTACATGAAGTGCTGGGGCCCCCCCAGCAAATACAAGAGGACAAGGGTCTGCATAGCTGAACCGGGCAGTGACCCCTTTGCATACTACCTACATGGTTCTCTATAACTCAATACTGCCCAAACCTTGGGCCCCTTCTGTTTCCTCGGCATCAACAGCCTTGGGCTCACAGCCGGTGTCGTGGGGAGGGTGATGTCCAGAGGAATGTGCTGGAAATGCACTTCCCTGTCCCAGTCAACAGCTGGACAGTCAGAGCAGCTGTCTTGGCAAGGTTTAGTTAAAAAAAAAAAAAGTACAGCTTCAACTAAACCCCATCAACTCACTCCAGGAGCTCACTGACCCCTCTGTGGGCTGGCCCGGTCACCTGTGTCCTCGTACACTCTATTGACCTAAGCTACAGTTAGCTTAGTGGTCAGACCTCAGGAGACATGCCTGGGGCAGATTAGAAGGTACAAGAAAGCCAGTGAAGGTATCCCAGGGATTCTAGAACGTTCTAAACTCCCCTTCCCCTCAACCAGTGTTTTCCAAAGTAAGGGGGTGATACTATACCTATGACTCAGGGGACACTGGAAAGATGGGGGCTAGGGGTTCATGGAGGACTGCTTTCTGCTTGCTCAGGCACAGGTATGTGAGGGAGGTTCTTGCTGAGAGGGAACCATGAGTCAGATGGTTTGGGGGTACTCTAGAGTCCTTAAGAAGAGACAGATCAGTCTCTATGTGGGACCCCGGACATGCCACTGGGAGTAGTGCCACAGCCGGCACGAATGGGGCACAGGACCTCCATCTTGGTTTGAAGGCCTGGGAGGCAAAATCATGGTTCTGGGGTCCCATAGGGCTCCATGCATGAACCCGATATCTCTGACTCCCTCCCTTTTCATCAAGGATCTCAAACAAATGAGAACCATGAAAACAAGTCTGTTCTTGAGAAGGAACGAAATGACAAATGGCCTTAGGCTTAGGCACAGATTCTGTAGTTGCGACTCTAAAGGTTGGCGTGTGCAAAAAATAGAGGTCTCGTTTGAAAACGTTAAGCCCCTGATGTATGGCACATAGGCGGCTCCTACTCGTACACACACGTACTTGTTTTCCAATTAATTTGAGAGGCTCTTTAGCTCTAAGCTATCGCCACCTTCACTTCTATCTGACTCGACTCAGCCTGCAAGTCCAGCCCTGATACTTTGTGATAGCAATTCCGGGGCTGGGATTTGTACGAAAGTGCTTAGGTTTGCACGGTTCGCTGGAGGCTCTTCATTCCCCACCCTGTGTTATGTAGGTTTAAGCCGTCTCTCCGGGCATAAACTGTCCACTGGTAAAAATCAATTTTGATTTTATCAGGATTTATTACCGCTAGTGCCGGTGGTTCAGAAGACCAGAGAGAAAACATGCAAACGAGGAAGAGGGGTAAAAAAAATTAAATAAATAAAAACTGGCTTCTCACGCCTCCCAATGATACGACCTCTGTCTTTCTTTCGGAGGCCAAGAGGCATTTTGCATCATGCATGAGCTTAAATGATCAGATGAAAATTTTGATCAATGAAGGTTGGGGGGAAGGTTGTTATTGCTCCTATGTTCCAGTGAGAGCCGTGAGGAGGGGGGGGCATTGCTACAAGTAGGTCCCAAGGCTGGGTCCCTTCTGCTGCGAACCTAGCTGCACTGGCATGGTCCCCCTGGCCAGGTTCCTCCATGCATCTGCTCTTTTTCCTGCCCAGACAGAAGTGACTTCACAAGAGGGGTGCAGTGCCTCCCCCTCCACACACAAACTCACACAGAGACAACAGGATGAGGCTTCCGGGAATGGTTTCGAGTTTCACGCACATTCTTTGCTCTTCTCGACATCACAACCCAGGTGACCTCTGGCAATGCATCCTCTCACTTGTGTTTTATTCCCAGGCATTTTCTTGCAATGGGATGGCTTCATTTGGCCTTATATGCCACTGAGCCTGGTTTAATCTTCAGCATAAGGTCCCCCCAAACCCACCAGGAGTGATCCCTGAGTGCAGAGCCACGAGTGAGCCCTGCACACTGCTGGGCGTGCTCCTATCCTCCTCCCTAAATACCCCCAAGCAGCAGGGTCCAGAGGGCTAGTACAAGATGCAGCCAGACCTATGTTTGACCTTTGGCACACCAGATGCCTCTTCCCCAGAACTGCTGGGGTGATCCTTGAGCACAGAGCGAGGAGTGAGCCCTGAGCACTGCCAGGTATGGCCCAACACCTCCCATTCCCCCAAAATAAAATTCATCAGGAGTTGGAGAGCTCCAAGGACCAGAGCTCAGGATCGGCAGCAGGGAACAAGGACCTAATTTCCACGCGGCACCATGGGACCCAAGCCAGGCCCCGAATTTCCAGCAGCTGCATTCTTGTACTTCCTGAAGCCGATGTGCATGCAAATGTGTAAGTTGTGCCCATGACATGCATTCTTGTCCTACATAACTGTATTACTCCTGTCATACCAGCCATAAAAGGGGTTGCCCCTCTAGGAAAGATCTTAGTCAACTGTCATTGATGGCAGTTTGATGGGAGCAAGAATAAAACCATCCACTGTAAGTGAAGCTTGAGGCGGGAGTTGAAAGTGGCAGTTGAGTGGCAACTGTGGACTAGCAAATAGTTTCTACTCATGGCTGTGGCTTGCTCTGATTTCTACTGGACTCAGCTCTGTTTTCCTGGACAGTTGATCCTTTTACCTTGTATACCTGTTCCTTGCAGTTGGCCCTTAATCTGACCTTAACCTGGTCCCAAACCCAGCTCTATCTCCCCCTTTCTCCCTCTCCTGGCCCAAGGGTTTGTCATAAGGCCCCTGGCCTTTCTATCCTCCCTGTTTATTAAATTAGGCTTAAAGAAAAGCATCTTGTCAGAGTCTTGCTTGCTTGGCCTCCAGCAGGTTAAGGGCCCTGCAGACTCTGGCAATGAACCATATGTGTATGTATGTATGTATGTATGTATGTATGTATGTATGTATGTATGTATGTATGTAGTTGAGTCAGAACTGCATGCAATTGTCACTGATAAAAACCTTTAATCACCCTTCCGGTGACACTGGAGCTGCTGCTAAAATAGCCCTCATGCCCGCCCTACAGTAACTGGAACAGGAGACAATGGAAGAACTTTTAATTTGGGGCTTTATTTTCATTTCTTTTAAAGATGCTACATAGTCAAACGGAATTGGATTGGTCTTTCACGGCATAAATTCGATTCACAGTCAAACTCTCAATCACCATTCGATGGACGATGACCCAGGAGCCCGTAACCCCCACTGGCCAGCACCCAGCCGGAGCCCCAGACTCCGGGGCATTGTGTGTGCTGGGAACAGGAGTGCAAGCGAGGGAACCAGATGGGGGGCCGCTCCTGGCTTCCTGGGGAAGGGGTAAGGCAGACAGACCGTCACCTGAAGACTGTCCTCCACACTGGCCACTTCGTTCCAAAGAAGCCCATCCTGGCGGGTACCCCCTGGCCCCCAGACAGCTGCCCCCTTCCCAGAGCTGAATGTGCAGCAGACAAGAGGCCTGCTCTGCCCCTGGCCCCGCGAAATGAGCTCCATTCAATAAGTTAGGTGCGTGGTCGCCACCTTGGGACCCTCCCAGCTGCCTTTGCTGTGTGAACCCAGCGAGGGAGCCTGGTCGCTTGAAGGAAACGAAGCATCAACTCTCAGTTCCAGGAGGCCAGGCAGCTCCGGGGGGAACACAGCACCCCCCGCCCCCTACGTGCACAGGGGTGCCAGGCCCTTCTCTCCGGCTGGGGGAGCTGACAGCATGGGCGGGAGGAGCAAGAGGGGCAGCAGGGGGTGGGGAGCAGCGTGCGGGGGTGGGGGTGTCTCCTTGCATTGCGCTGGGCCCTGGCTCCCCGAGGGGCCAGACCGAGTGTCCTATCCTGAGAGCGGAGGCCCAGCGGGCATGTCCCCGGCTCTGGATGCCACTGACATTCTGCCACGGCCACGACCTGCGGCCTGCGGCTTCAGGGTTCGTGGCCTCCACCGAGCTCTTCCTGCTCTGGGGAGACGGCCGGGCCCGACTTCCTACAAGGTTGGTTGTTGGTAGCTATATGGTTGCGCGTGCGCGGACGCACCAGCAGGGAGAGGGGGGACTGAAAGGCAAGACCTGTGAGATGTCGTCAGATACTGGTTTCTTTATACACATGGTGATGGGGAACGCGCCGCCCGCCGGCCAATCCGCATGCTGCTTCTACAAGGCGATCTTGCCGATGATGACGCCCACGATGAAGAACAGCACCACCAGTGCCAGCAGCCGGGCGCTCAGGCCCTCCTCCTTGCCTGTGGCCGCCGAGGCCAGGGCGGGCGTGGGGCTGCTGCTCCGCACGGCCTTCCGCATCCGCAGTCCATCTTCTTCCTGCTGGAGTGGACGAGAGGGTCACAGCTGGGACAAGAGCAGGGCGGAAGCCAACTATGCTCAGCCCAGCGTTCTGGCAAGGCCTCGTTGGGCAGGCGGAGACAAGGAAGCCCCCGGCCGACCGAAGAACGAGGCAGAGGGCCCTGAGGAAGGTTCGCCAGCTCATCCCTCGTCAGATGACCAAGGGAAGGCAGGCCACTGACTTCAAGGTCTTCAGAGCCTGCCTGTCGCCCCTTAATCTCAGGACCCACCCACCCCCTGCCCTTCTGCTATCAGGCACCCTGAACCAACTCCTCCATCGGGGTCTGGGTTTTGTTTTGCAGGGGGCAACAAGGGGTATTTGAGGGCCAAACTGCAGTGCTCAGGGCTGACTCCTGGCTCTGAGCTATGGGACCACCCTCGGTTGTCCATGGGAGGACCAGAGACAGTGCCGGGATCAAACCAGGGTAGGCTTCATGCAAGGCAAACACCTTCCCTTCTGTGCCATTGCTCCAGCCCTGAGCTATGTGTACAGAAATGACAACAGGGAAAAAAAAAAAAAAACACAGTGAAAGGGGGTGGCCCTGGAAACGAAGTAAATGATGCTCCAAATGAAACAATTTCCTCCATCCTCTTAATTTGGCCATGTCTACCAAGGGCCAGTGTTCAGCTGGACATGGGTGTATTGCTGTTGCCCATGGAAGGACCCACTTCAGCCAGTCTCCCTGAGAGAGCGGGTACAGGGGAGCCCCTAAGGAAACTCACTATTCGAAGGAGAAAGAATAAAAGAACATGAAACCCGCCATCGGCATCTGGCAGGAAAAAGAATCTTCTGATGTCAAGACTGGTCTGATAATATTTTAAAGATATTCTGCTCGTGGGGCCCGGCCAATATCCAGGCCCAGCTGATAAATGACTGGCGTTATTAGATTAACTTCAAGAAGGGGGAAAAAAATCGAGCACAGCAAAATACACATTTATTTGACTGGGTTTCTACAGAAAGCCCTTTCCCCAGATTCATCATTTTAAGCGCCACAGAACCCTATTTTAGAAGAGAAATACACTCAAGACAAAGCTTTAGGCAGATCTGAGATTCCCGGGCAAAAAGGGAAGAGTCAGGATCCGTAATTTACCTCTCCCCGAGAGAGGTGACAGAAAAGGAGATGGAGGGAGATTTCTGCCAAGAGGCGGAGCGGCCCCAGCAGAAGGGGCGAGGGGAGAAGTCGGCTGGAATGAACTGATCCTGTTTATTTTGTGTACCTGGTGTCGCGGGAGCTCAGGAGCGAAACCTATTACACGCTTGGAGGCATGATCAAGAGGAAGAGACCAGAGCAGGCTTACCAAAAAAAAAAATATACCGGTATATATATATTGAAGCCACTACCCGAGTTCCTCAGATCAGATGTTTGGAACATTGCTCCTGACAAGCTTTTCCAGCTGCAAGGAGCCCAGTGAAGGAGTCTGGGAGGCGCAGAGGTACCCCATGGCCACGCTTGGGGAGGGGCCCTGCACTGCTCCCCATCCAGAGCCCGCTGTGGTTGAACTATCTAAGTAGACACCTTTATCCATGACCTCGCAACAGCTCCTGTGGGTCCCAGAGCCCTGTGACAGCTGCAATCTGTGCTGGGGACGGTCGCCCTTGTGCACCAGGGGGTGGAGGGAAGGTTTGTTCGTCAACGGGTGTGGAGGAAGAGTCTGAATCATTCAAACTCTTTTTGAGGGGCCCAGCGTAAACGGCAATGGAACCCTGGAAGAAGGCACAGTGTGGAGGGGACAGGAAGTGAATGAGACTTGACAGACGTCGGGCCCAGTGGGAAGGAGCCTCCTCCTTACCTTGAAGTGTCGGTTCTCGTCCCGCAGCCGCTGGACCTCGGCCTGCAGCCGCCTACACTCCTCCATCACTTTCTTCACCTCTGCATCCTCCAGTGCTGGGCTCAGGGACTTGGCCAGTGTGGGGACCTCGGTCTTGGAAGCCGCGGTGGAGACGAGTTTATTGATCTCTATGTCATGCTGATCGAGGAGAAAAGAGCCAGAGCGTCACCGCCTCTGGAATCCAGGATTTTTGTTTCGCTTATGAGAAGTCTAGTCGTTCTCGGGGCCACATTTCAGCCCACTGGTTTCGAGACTGGATCACTTGATCCAGCCTCTGTCATCTCCAGCAACTGGAAATGATGAGTAAAGGGCAGAGCAGAAAGCGAGGCTGAGACTGAGACGAAACTGAGGCTTCAGAGCCAGGCCTTCCGCACCCCCAGATTCAGGCTGAGTCAGGGCCCCTCAGCCATGAGCCACAAAGCGGAGAATGGGTGCGGTAGGCATATGTACGTGGGACGTCCAGGCCAAGACCAAAGGGAAAAGCTCTGTAGCCCCCCACGACATCCCCGGGGGCCAAAACTGCCAGGATACCCACTCCCAATGAGATGAACTGTGACTGCAGCTATGAATGCGATAGAGCCAAAGGAACTGGGGCACACAGACCCGGTGAATAAGCCCCGCCGCCTGCAGGTTCTGCTCCCCTACCATGGGCATGGGAACCCCACTGCAGGACACAGGCTCGCCACAGGTAGCTGCCACCTTCCCGAACACACAGGGCAAATGCTGCTCTCTACTCTGGAGCAGAGCTGACACAGGCCCCCAAAGACTATGGCAGAATGTGGCAACACATGGCCAAGTCCCAAGTGCCACAGCAGCTGGGGCCAGAGCCACAGAACGGCGGTAGGGCATTTGCCTTGCACACCGTTGATTCAGGATGGACCCAGGTTCGATCCCTGGCATCCCATAGGGTCCCATGAACCTGATAGGAGTAACCCCTGAGCGCAGAGCCAGGAGTAACCCCTGAGTGCCCTGAGTGTGGCCCAAAACAAAAAACAAAGAAACAGAAACCAAACAAAACCAAGTGCCACAGCAGGGTTCGCAGTGCTCTGCTGAACACAGGAGCAGCCTGGACCGCCCTTCCCAGGTTCCGGGCTATCGTCAGCACCCATCTACTCCTGTCCAGCTGCAGAAGGGGTACTAGGGCCCTTGGGGAAGCAGCAAGAAGACCCAGTGCATTGGGGGAAAGGCATGTACTGGACATGCAACAGGCATAGGACAGGCTCCTAGCCTCCTGGAATCAAGGACTGAGCACAGGAAGGCAGCGATACAAGACTCCCCAGACAGCGCTCTATGCCATGGTCTTCTGGTTCTAACTGATCACTCGTCACAGCAACCTGGCCTGTTGACATTTCTTCAGTGCCCGAGCCCCGAAAGCTGCTGCTGGCTGGGTTGGCTGCGGATTCTTTTTATTTTTAAGATTCATCAAAAAGGGGAAGATAATTTGCCAGCTCCAATCTCGGTCGTGCAGGACATGGGATGCCAATAAGTGTCAAGCGGCAACATTCAACCGCAGTGGGACCCGGAACATGAACATACTTACGGGTTTATCATTTTCCGCTGGCAATTCAAACACACATCGAAGTTTCGAATCCATGAGGTCTTCCGGTTTTGCTTCCTTCCACTAAAACAATTTAAATTTAATAATGAGGATATTGTAAAGCCGTGAGAAGAATAATTTCCTTCTTACAACTGACAATTGCAGGGGGAAAAAATAGCCTTAATGAGAAAGCCTTGATGTATATCAAATAAAGAACTTAAAAGTCTGGGGCTGGGCGGTGGCGCTAAAGGTAAGGTGCCTGCCTTGCCTGCGCTAACCTTGGACGGACCGCGGTTCGATCCCCCGGTGTCCCATATGGTCCCCCAAGCCAGGAGCAACTTCTGAGCACATAGCCAGGAGTAACCCCTGAGCGTTACTGGGTGTGGCCCAAAAACCAAAAAAAAAAAAAAAAAAAAAAAAAAAAAAGTCTGCGGAGATTTCAATATTTTGAACATGACAAGATGGGGGGAAAAAAAAATCACAAGAGCTCCGGAATATTTATCACACATGGCACAAAACCTGGCTCACAACGCTCACATCTCAAGTTAGCCCCGTCTGCTCCGGCCAGTCTCTGTGAAGGTTTTGGAAAGGGGGTCTCCGAAGAGTGACCCTGGCTCGGGAGGGCACAGTCTGATATGGGGGTGGCTGTGGGCCCCACACCCATGCAGGAAGCCCTTATCGCTTGGAAGGGTGCAATACCTCCGGGGAGAGCAACAGATAATAAGGAGGGAGGAGGTCACCCCAGCGTCATCTGGTAGTCTGACCTAACAGACTGAGGCACACAGGGGTGGGGCAGCTGGCTCTGGACAGGGAAGCCATGGGGCATCACCACAAACACCCTTAGTGGCAGAAAATCATCCCACCAGGCTTGGGATATAGGTGCCAGGATGTGGCAATCAGGTAAGACAGTTCGGGGCCCTGGGTTTCTCCCTCGGATCAGATGGAAACACTGGGTAAGGCGGGGAGTGAAGCTGGCAAGGAGACGCCTGCCTGGTCTCAGTCACAGCGGAACAAAGGAGACACCAGAAAGGGACAGACGAAGTGAGGAGTCCCGGCTGAGTGGTCAGTGCACTAGTGTGTGACGATCTGAGTGTCAGACAAAAGACTGGGGGGCTGAGTCAGAGCAATAGGACAGGCGACCAACCCCAGTTCACTACAAAGGTTCCCCCTGAGGTCAACAAGGGGCAGCTGAGCAGTCACAAAATCCCAGCATCACCAGGTGTGACCCCAAACCCGAAATGACTGAACAGAAAAGCAAGAGCTGGGGGGGTTGTAAGGTGGCACCTGGCAATTAATCCAAAACAAAGGCATTCCCCCCTTTTCCCCGCCCCCACCAAGCTTTTCCTTTGAAATGTAAAAGCCCACCCATATCTTACTCCACCCTGCCCACCTGGTTATATTTTGAACTGAATAAAGAGCAATTCTGGCATTGGGCGCAGAGAGATCATGAAAAGCTACAGGCTCTGTGATTCTTTCCTGACTGGCTTGGCTTATTAATTCTTTGTCGCTAACCTGCTTCTTCAGTGGAAGTGCAGCACAAACCATGGGGATATAGTTTACTGGGGATGGTGAGGCCCAGTGGGGCAAATTAATCAGTCTCCCCCACACCCCGCCCCACGCCTTTCATCTTTTTGTCCCCTCTCTCTGGCCGCTGGCCCTTCAAATAAAAGTGGGGCTCCCCTTTGCAGACCTGTACCTGGCCCTGGAATAGGTCCCCCACCAAGGTGACAAGCATCCTCAGTCCAGCTCTTTGGGTCCAGCCCTCAGAGCTCTTACCAAGGTCCTAGAGCTAGTCTGCCATATAGACACGGCTACATGCCCCAAACCCTGAATCCGAGCTTGTAACTCCCAAGCTCAAGGCACTTGGGTCTGCTGCACCCGGGTGTGGGTGTGCGAACACAGGCCAATAGGCCCCAGCCCAGGCCCCAGGAAAACCCCTAAAACATTGGGGAGGGGGGAAAGATAGCTGGTCACCAGCACCTGGTTCACCTTCTGGTCCTGCCACCCAAGTCTGACAGCCATGAAGATGCTCCTCAAGGCTTTCCCCAACTGGTGAGGCCCTAGGACACGAACCCCACTAAATTCTAACACTCCGGGCAGTCCCTGCAGCTGGGCTGGCAAGCTGGGAAGTGATGAAAAAATCGAGGGTTCCCCAGTAGGGCTGAAACAGCCACCCCAGGGGCTAGGGTGGGAGCCGAGCTGTCACACCAGGACCACTGCTCCCTCACTCAGAGATGTGCGCACGATGGTGTTTCCCCAGGGGAATTGGTAATGGAATTGGTAATATAAACATCTTATGTTTGATGAAAATGAAGTCAGCTTCAATTACTGAAATCAGACATGGATATGGGGGTGGGGGGAGAGGAGGAATCTAAAGGGAAAAGCAAAAGCAATAACTCGTGCGCCCCAAACCCCGCAAAGAGACAGCCTGGCAGATAGGAGGGTGTTCAGAAGCCCACTGCTCCCCCATCACTAGAGTGGGGGCTCGGAGAAGGGCAGACGGCACACCCACAGACACACATGCCCTTTCCTGTGGCAGGAAGAACAGGGAAACTGGAGAAACTCCCCCAAACCATCCAAGGCGCAAAAATCCTTCACAGCAAGGGGCAGCTGCAGGAAAGTAAGAGAAAAGTCCAGGGTTGTGGGGGGGAATAATGCTCGGGAACGTTCCATGAAAGGAGGCAAAAAGAGCCAGAAATGGATCTGCAGGACTGTGCCCGGCTACCCCCCAGAACCGTCCAACACCCCAAGAAACAGCTCGGTACTTACTACAGCCTCCATGTCCGAGGTGTCGGCCGGAGCGAAGAGAGACTGAACCATGAACTTGTGTTTGCTCTTCTCATTGGGATCATAATCAAAAGGCTGCAACATCACTGGGGAAGAAAACAGTTCCTCAGGCGGGTGGGACTGGCTCAGTGGCCACTACCTAACAAGGGAGGAGTCCCCGCCCCAGGGCCAGGTGAGGTCACGTCTGCACACCCGGAGAACTGCTCAAGGTTGGATTCTGCTTCTTCCCCTCGTCTCCCACAGAGCTGGTCTTGGCCACACGTGGCTTTGACTCAACAACAGAACCCCAAGCTCCTTCCATGCTCCTCTGAGCCTGGAGGACAAGACCCTGCAGACTCATGAGGGCCTGGACCCGGGCTCTGCTCGCATTCACCGACCCCAGGATCCTGGACACTCACCGATCTCAGAGTCCAGCAGGGCCCTGGGCTGTCTCCAGGAGGGAGACCAGGGCACAGATGCCTCCACTGCGGGTGGATATGGGGACGGGGTGTCCTGGCCCTGTGGGGTGGCTCAGCTGGTTCTGATGACGCCCCACCTATCTGCTGGCCCTGAGTGCCTCTGAGCCTCGCTCAAATGTTCCTAAGAGGCTGAGGAGCCACCACACCCCACTTTACAAATGGGAATACCATTTTTTATCCCGTCCATCCATCAAGGATCCCATCCATCCACTGGAGATCCAACTGTCCACTGAGGATCCCATATGTCCACTGAGGAGCCATCCAACAACTGAGGATCCCATATGTCCACTGGGTCATATGAAGATGCAAACCCTGGGGAGCCCCCCATATGGCCAAGGACACCCACTGGGCAGCAGCAGGGTGCTTGCTTGGGAAGAAAAACCCAGATCCCCAAGGCCCAGAAATGGCTGGTGAGTGGATCAGCCAAGAGCTCAGGGTGCCAGGGACCCTGACCTACCCACTGCAGCCGACTGAGGGGACCGGCCACCTCCCAGCTCATCTGTGGCGACCCACATCCCACAGAAAGGAGGTGCCCCACCCCGTGTCTTTGGGAGTTTCTTTCCCAGCCACTTCTGGCCCGTGCCCAGGTCACCGACTGGACCCTCTAAGTGGTCACTTAGTGAGAACGTGACAGAACCAGGGCGGCCCAGTGTCTGCTGGTCAGGTCTCACCTGCCTACAAGCACACTAGGTCCTCCCTTCCCGTGGCAGACTGAGGAGGAGCTGAGCTCCCAAGGAACTGAATTTATCTCACTTGCATGCCAGCAACACTGATGATGAAGCTCTCATATGTGAACCATCTATCCTGCTTCTGGAGCAGGACAGAAGGAGGCTCTGCTAATACTTTATTGAAGAGAAGCCTGGTCCCAGAGGACGGGTAGCCCCCTACCCCTGTTCACACCGGGGGTCCGACCCCACCTCATCCCAGAGCACACAAGGCAGGGCCTTGAAGACCGGGCTTCAGTGGGCACTGGCCACGACTACGTCAGTGAAGTCCAACTCTCTGGGGCTGGAGAGCTAGCACAGCAGTAGGATAGTGCATTTGCCTTGTGTGCTGCTGACCTGGGAGAGACCCGGTTCAGTTCCCTGCATCCCGTGTGGGGTGATTTCTGAGTGCAGAGCCGAGCCAGGGGTGACCCCTTAGTGCTGCTGGGTGTGGCCCAGAAACTAATCAATCAATCAATCAATCAATAATACAGTTAAAGAAAAAAAGAAGGGCCCGGAGAGATAGCACAGCAGCGTTTGCCTTGCAAGAAGCCGATCCAGGACCAAAGGTGGTTGGTTCGAATCCCGGTATCCCATATGGTCCCCTGTGCCTGCCAGGAGTTATTTCTGAGCAGACAGCCAGGAGTAACCCCTGAGCATCGCCGGTGTGACCCAAAAAAACAAAAAAACAAAAAAAAAAGAAAGAAAAAAAGAAGTCCATCTGTCCTCCAGAGACATGCAGAAGGCATGCTGACACAGGCACTCACGCAGTCATATACACTCACGCACACACCACCCATACCCAGTACCACACATGGCTGCAACTCAATTCTCATAAACTACAGGCATGCATACCGACTTACGCACCCCACACTCACACGTAAACCCATTCACACGCACAGACCCACACACCCCACACTTGGACTCTCACAGTCGCACACGCACACACATACACACGAAAAATGGCTGCTTCAGTGGAGAGTAAGTTTCCTGAGGAGCTGGGGAGTCCCAGAAGGCCCCAGAGCCTACAGAGTGAAGAGTGAGGGGCCCAGCATCTCCCTCCCAGGGCCTTCCCCTCCCTTTCCACCATCTCTCACTCAAGCCCAGGCCCCAGACACCCCTGAGCCCTAGAATGTCACCTCCCAGGGCCTTCCCCTCCCCGTGTCCCCAAAGCACTCACTCCCACAGAAATGCCCTTTCCAAGAGGCAGCTCAGCCCTGCCAGGACACTCCTGGTGATAGTGGCAGTGGCCCCGCTGTACCCACTACATCCCCGGGGCTAGCCCTGATGCTCACTCATCTCTTGCACCACTATACTGTGCTCTGCAGAGGGGCTGGCATTTGAGAGACCCATGCCCCGATCAGAGTGGCAAATGGGACGGCGACAGGACTGGACCTGCCAGGACTCCTTCCCAAGGGGACCACACATGGCGTGGTGCTCAAGGACATTAGGTTACACCTTATTTTATCCCAAAAAAGACCATTCCTGGTTTCTTCGTATCTGTTTGTTTACTCTTGGTTTCGCCCAAACCACAGACTCTCGTGTATGTAAACCTGGGCAGGATAGGCTCAAGATAGCCTGAGCTATCTGCCCTTACTATGTCCTTACTGCCCCACCCAGGAGTGGTCTCTGGATTGAATAAAAATGACAGTTCTGGCAGGCAGCTAGGTGGAGATACGAGGTAGAAGACTGCCAGACTACACATGTTTCACCCTGGGCCTGGTTTGGATTATTATTTTATGATTCAGACTCGTTCACCTAAGCTTGAAGATATGGCGCATGGGGTGATTTTACACAAGGGTCGCACCTGCCTCCACACTCAGGCTCAGGAGCCCAGAGGCGATGCCAGGGATGGAACCCAGGCTGGATGTGTGCCAGGCCGCCGCTCTCCTTGCTGCACCATCCCTAAGGCCCCTGTGTATGAGTTTTATAAGAACATCTCATGGGGTAGAAAGAAAACAACAACTAAAGCCCTTGCTTAAGCGAGTCTGCAAGTTGTTCTTCTCAAAGTCTGATAAACGTGGCCTGCAGAAACCAGTTACGAAAAGAGTTGGCTCGTCAGGGGCTTCTGAAGCCAAAGATCAAAGCAAGGATGCGAGCTCCACCACCCCACCCCAAATCCAGCTCCCACTCCGCCCTTTGGCAGATGGATGGCCGGTTCCCTTCTCCAGGGCCAAGCACTTAACTTCGGATCCAAATCCCCTAAAAGCATGGCCCCATCCTTACCCTCCCCGTAGAGGGGGGCATCCTCGCCAAGTGAGCGAGCGAGCGAGCAGCTCGTTTTGAACCCAGTCAGCAAATCTTCCAAGGATTAATTATCAATGGCGATGCTGCCCGATTCCATTAATTGCCTGATGTTTCCGTCCAAGGAGAGTTGCTGAGATCCGTTCTCTGTGCCCGGGGATTTTATTGGAAGAACTTTATGCTTTAAAGGGTGATGAGAATAAATGCTGAAAGGGGCTATATGTCAGGGCTGAACACTGCTCCTTAATTCTCCGCATTTTAAATTAAAATACAGACTCGGGACGCGAGGAGATTTGTGTTTGTTTGTCTTTAATTCATTTCCAATTCCCGGGACACAATTACTCAAGTCTGTCTGTACCTAAATATCGGTATCTTTAATGACTAATTCCACCACCCCCCCGCCTACCCCCACCGAGATATTTTTGCATTTCTAATTTGCTCCGGTATTTTTGCATTTCTAATTTGCTCCGTGTACGGGCAAAAACCAATGTGCATAATTGAACTGCAAATGGAACTGTTGTTTGCGGCTCCAGTGAAATCAGAAGGCAGCGAAGGGCTATAAAAATATTAGACTTAATATCGTATTACGGGAAGCGTAAGCATGTTTGATGGGCTCATAATCCCACCACTTCACCTGAGTATCCGCTGGCAAACACGGTTTGTAATAGTAGCACAAAACTCCCTCCTTATTAAACTGCGGCATTAGGGGGGGAAAAAAAGGCCCGCGACCGCTCCCGGCTCACCACCAGCATTTTCAGAAAATGATCCCCCTTGAAACTATTTCCCCACCACAGTTCAGAAGACAGATTAATATTGCAGAGAAGGGACAAATGGCGGTGGCCGCATCTCCCCACCCCAACCACACACACGACATCTCACTCTTTGGAAGCTTCACTTTTCCCGTGTTTAATCTCCTTGCTCCCCTCTCCCTGACGTGTGCTGGCTGGCTGGACTTTATTTTGGTTTGGGCTTTTGGGGACCAACCACAACTACCAACGCTCAGGGCTTACTACTGGCTCTGTGCTCGGGGATCACTTCTGGTCAGGCTTGGGAGATCTCGTTCCGGGGTGCGGGGGATGGAACTTGGCTTGAATGCCTGCAAAGCAAATGCCCTTCCAGCTGCTGCAAAGATCACCCTAGCCCGTCGGGCTTATTTTAAAACCAGAAAACAGCTGTTTTGATCTTAGATTTCAAGAACATCGGGCCAGAGAGATAGTACAGGAGTTAGAGGCACTTGTCTTGCGAGTGGCTGACCTAGGTTGGAGTCTCACCTCAGCCTAACCCACAAGGTGTGACATTTGAACACAGTCAGATATGGCCTAAACAATAAATGAGAAAAGCTCCACAGGCCCGGGACATGGCTTAATGGGAAGCAGACGCCAGGCTCTGCATCCAACAGAACTAGGATCAGGGACCGGAGAGATAGCATGGAGGTAAAGCGTTTGCCTTGCGTGCAGAAGGTCAGTGATTCAAATCCCGGCATCCTATGTGGTCCCCTGAGCCTGCCAGGAGTGATTTGTTTTTTTTGGTTTTTTTGGTTTTTTTGGTTTTTGGGCCACACCCGGTAACGCTCAGGGGTTACTCCTGGCTATGCGCTCAGAAGTTGCTCCTGGCTTGGGGGACCATATGGGACACCGGGGGATCGAACCGCGGTCCGTCCAAGGATAGCGCAGGCAAGGCAGGCACCTTACCTTTAGCGCCACCGCCCGGCCCCGAGGAGTGATTTGTGAGCATAGAGCCAGGAGTAACTCCAGGTGTGACCCAAAAACCAAAAAATAAATAAATAAAAAGAACTGGGTTCAGAGTTGGCACACACCCCTCACACATTTGCCCACTTCTGACTCCTCACTCAGAAAACTGAAAACTGGTTGGTTATTTCTTTCTCTCTCTCTCTTTTTTTTTTTTTGGCTTCTGTGCCACACCAGAAGCACTCAGGTTACTCTTGGCTCTGCACTCAGAACTCACACCTGACAGGCTCGGGGGACCCTATGGGATGCTGGGGATCGAACCCAAATTGGCTGCGTGCAGGACAAACTGCTGCTGTGCCCTTACCCTTATCTGGCCTCCACTTCCTATCGTTCTCCACAGTGTCTGAGGAATGGCCAGTACCAGCATCGCCATGCACTCTGTGGTGGGCAGGGGCAGCCCAGGAGCCCTTTGTGGCTTTGGAAGTTTCTCATGATGCAAAATCTGATGGGATATGCAGGCAAGAAGTCCACTATAGGTGAACAGAGAGCCTTAAGGCCCCTGGTCAACCATAAGAGGGCTCCTGCCCCTTTAAAGGTTCAAATGGCAGTTAGGTAGGGCCCCTTGTAATTGCCACTGGAGGACAGTTGGGGGGACATATAAGCCCATCCCTCTGGGCTGAAATGCAAGGGGTGGGAGGGGAGCCCTGCTGGACTGTTGCTGCCTAATTCCTGGAGAAACCATTTGCTAGACTCCCTGCTGCTGCTGCCGTCTTTGGCTGCCTCTCCTCCTCTTTCCCTTTCTCTGGTCCTTTCATCCTTTCCCTGGCTGACTCCTCGCTCTAGTCCCAAACTTGACCCCACCCCCTCACCCTCCCCTTTGGGCCTAGGGAACTGGCTGTAAGGCCCCTGACCTCCCTGCACAGCCTCTTCCTTGATTAAACCCTGTTTCTAACCCCCTTTTATTGGGGTTTTGCCTGGCCCTGATACCCTTCCCATCCAATCCACCCACCCCAATGTGGCCCCCACTGGCATCTCCCGCTGCCTTTCACAGCCTGTCACGTGCGGCCGCCGATCGCTGGAAATGACATGTGCTTCATGTGAGGGATTATTTAGATTAAATAAGAAAATAACTCCCTTTCGCTTTCTCCCACAAAGGAAAATTAAGTTTGTTTAGCGACCTCCGCCAAAATTTGTTGCCAAAAGGCAGATTTAATTTCCAGGGAGTGAAAACCCAACTCACTCAGAAGCCAAGACTGAAGTTATTCTTTTCCTTTTGCTCTGAGGACTGAGGCTTTGCAAAAGCCGAAAACATGGACACCAAAGAGGCAAAGAACGGGAAAACTGTGGGCGAGTGGGGGCCCGGGACGCTCTGAAATCAGGGGGTGCAGGGTGTGGGAGGGTGGAACGATAGCACAGTGGGGCAGCAGGGCACTTGTGTTGCATGCAGCCGTCCCGGGTTCAATCCCCAGCATCCCGAAGGGTCCCTAGAGCATCGCCAGGCATGTCATAAGCCACAGATAAACAAGAAACAAACAAAAAATGAAGTGTGGGGGCCGGAGTGATAGCTCAGCGATAAGGCGTTTGCCTTGCATGTGGTTGACTTGGGACGAATCTGGGTTCGACCTCCAGCATTCCATATACTCCCCTGAGCCTGCCAGGAGCTATTTTTGAGTGTAGACCCAGGCCAGGCGTAACCCTAGTGCCGCCGGGTGTGACCCCAAAACAACAAAACAAAACAAAAAACAGCTGTGCAAGTGAAAGGGAAATCCCACACTGGAGTCAGGGACCCTGGGCACCTACCGGACACGTTGATGGAGGCGCCCGCGTCGATGACCCCGCTGTTGGGTCGCACGCAGTACCTGCGTGGCGCCGTGGTCTTCACCTTGAAGCACACATTCCGTTCCGTGGGGTTCCCCAGCTTCAGGTTGGTGGTGACCACGTCGGTGAAGGGGCCTAGAGCAGGAAGGGGAGACAGAGTGTAAACGGGGGTAGAGGTGTGGAGGGGTTGCTCTTGGGAAAGCCAACTAAGGGCTAGGAACAGGGGAGGATCTGGAACATTGCAGAATCCCAGAGCATCCCAGAATCCCAGTCTCCAAACACTTCCCAAATCCCAGAGCCTCTGGGTGGATGGTGCAGGGGACACCCTACAGTTTTCAGATGCACATCTGGCTGCTATGGAAAACAGGCCGGGACCCTTTGAAGCGGCCATGTGTGCTGAACGGTGAGGCTTGGGCCCCACCCTACAGCCTCTCACACTGACACCCCCAATACCGAACACCCCCAGGGACACCAGCAGCCAGCGGGGTACTCCTGAGGGCCCAAAGCGCCCAGTCTACAAGGAGCTAACCGGCTGCCAGGGAGGCGACAGCCTGGCTCTAGCATGGGCTCGTGGCTCTGAGCCCCACGGGTGTTTTTTATTATTATTTATTCATTTTCGACTTTATTAGATTTTTTAATTAAAAAAAGTAAAACGTGGCTTTTAAAGCAGGCCTGACAATAAAAGATGAATAAAGAGGCAGCTAATGAGCTTTCTCTGTTCCCTGGAGGGAACTGATATTCATACCACGAGCACTCTCCCCACAGCCTCTGTGCTTAGGCACGGACACGCGCACACATACGCATATGCACACACTGCAGAGGGGAATAAACAAAATCCCACCCCTGACCATCTGTTCTCGACTGTGGGCACCCCGATCGTGACATTCCCTCGAGTCAGCTGGGATGGGGTCAGCTCTGAGGACTCCATCCACAGTCTTTTCAAATGGAGACTCTCGCACAGTGGGGAGGCCCTTTGCTTTGTACAGGGCTAAACTGGGTTCGATTCCCAGCATCCCATGATTCCCTGAGCACCATCAAGAGAGATCCCTGAGCACAGAGCCAGAAGTTAGCCCTGAGCACAGCTGGGTGTGGCCCCAACACTGAAGACCAACCAATCCAAACCACATGAGTTCTTGTCACTCAGGAGACCAGACAGACACCTGTGTTTCTCCCCCATTGAGTGTTCCCACCTTTCCATGCCACTGTTTTGGGGGCCACCCCTTGCAGTCGGAGGGCACGCACAATGCAGCCTGATACCCCACCAGCCACATCCTGGGCCGCCCTGTACAAATAAGTAGGGGTGCCCATGAGGATACACCCACCTTCCTCTTGCTCCCCAAGAAAATCCTGCGGTCCCCATATCCCTCCCAGTCTCTCCATGTGCTCCCTGAGGGACAGAACCAATGGGCGGGCCCTGGGCAGATCTAAAGCCAACTCACTCCTCGAGGGGTGTCTGGGGTACAAAGAATCAACTGGGTGTGGATTGAACTGAAGGGCCAAGTAGGGAACGATGACCAGGGCAAAAAGGAAGAAGGGGATGGGGGAACTCTCCCTCCTACAATCCCGTCCACGGAAGCCAGGCAGATTTGGAAAACACAGGAGTTGATTCGAATGTGATCAATGTGCCGATTAGGGGGCAACCCAGGCGTGAAAGGAACGACACATCTACTCCCCCACGATTTGAACGCATCTGGGCACTCCCACACTGGCACCTGGCGAGTTGGTCCCCAGGGAGGGAAAAGAGGGGACAGGGTTCAAGACACACACACACACACACACACACACACACACACACACACACGCATCCTATCTGAACCCGATTCAGCGATCAGCTTTCAGGGGAGATGTGTTCCAGGGGCCTCTGGCTCACGGTCACATATGGATGATTCCAGAACTTGGGTGGCCTTGCACACAGCTGACCCATGTTCAACCCCCAGCATCCCATATGGTACCTGAGCATCGCCAGGAATGATACCTGAGCACAGAAGGAACCAGCCCTGAGCACTGACAGGTAGGAACAGGACCTTGTGTGCCACCCATTACTGTGCCAGAACCTGAGGCTCCAGGCTTTCCTGGTAGACTCCCAGCTCCGCTGCCAAGAGGACAGAAAACATTCACATTCACACTGGAACCCTAGGGTGTGCAGCAGAAGGGGTCCCAGCTAGCACCAAGAGAGATGTCCGTACTACACCCTGGGGAGCTGACAGGATGTGGGTCCCTGCACTCAGGCCTCATCTCTAGCTTCCACTGACCTCCACAAAAATAATCCAGTGTCTGGGGTCAGAGAGAGCACAGTGGTAGGGCTGTTGCCTTGCATGTGGCCAACCCAGGACAGACCCTGATTTGATCCCTGGCATTCCATACAGTCCCCCGAGCCTGCCAGGGGCAATTTCTGAGTGCAGAGCCAGGAGTAACCCCTGAATACCACTGGGTATGACCCAAAAACCAAAAAAAAAAAAAAAAAAAAATCCAGTGTCGGGGCCGGAGAGATAGCATGGAGGCAGGGTGTTTGCCTTGCATGCAAAAGGATGGTGGTTCAAATCCCGGCATCCCATATGGTCCCCTGAACCTGCCAGGAGCAATTTCTGAGTGTAGAGCCAGGAGTAACCCCTGAGTGCTGCCGGGTGTGACCCAAAAAACCAAACCAAAACAAAACAATCCAGTGTCACCCAGAACTTCAAGCTGCCTTTGGAACTCACTGCCCTCACCTTTACAGCAATTGAAAGAATTGCAACTTATCTGGCAGAGTAAACAGATGGAGGGGGAGGGCAATGGGCACCCTAAATCCCAACCCCCAAGAGTTCAAGGCTTCCTGTCAAAACCTGCAGGGAACTAGATTTAAACTACAAACTAGTCGACACCGTCACTAGCAGAAAGACACTTTCATTGGAGGAAATCCAGGTCTTTTGTAAAAACAATCCAACCTTCTTTCTCCCATTTGCTTTAAGATTTTGATTGAAAATAATTCTGCATTACTTGAGTAATTACAAGAAATAAACCATGTTCGTGTTCTCCTTTCCCCCTGTATTAATGAATTAGAATGCAAAAAAAAAAAAAATTCACCTCAATAAAAATTACTTAAGGACTTAATAAACTTCAGATTTTTACTAGTCATTTTCATTTCATAAAGCTGCCACTGTATAAAATGAGGCCGGAGCGATAGCATAGTAAAGGCATTTGGCTTGCATGCAGCCGACCTGGGATGGACCAGGGTTCAATCCCCAGCATCCCATATGGTCCCCTGAGCCTGCCAGGAGTGATTTCTGAGCACAGAGTCAGAAGTAACCCCTGAAGGCTGCCAGGTGTGGCCCCAAAACAAAAAACAAACAAAAGACTGTGAAAAATGGGCATTTACTGGGCAAACACCGAGATCACCGAAAAATTTAAAGAATGAATTTTACAAATGCATATGCCTCCAAAAGTTTCTTTTTTACTTTCAGAAAAAAAAATTTTTTTTGCTAAGTTGATAATTACTATTTTTCTAAAAGTGTGTTCTTTATTACTGATTCTAAATTTTATTTTTTCATATCTTTATTTAAACACAGTGATTACAAACATGACTGTAGTCGGGTTTCATTCAGAAAACTTTTCTTTATTTTTTGGTTTTTTTTGGGGGGGGGGGGCCACACCCGGTGACACTCAGGGGTTACTCCTGATTATGCGCTCAAAAATCGCTCCTGGCGTGGGGGACCATATGGTACGCCGGGGGATCGAACCTCGGTCCATCCTAGGCTAACGCTGGCAAGGCAGATGATGCCTACTGCTTGCGCCACCATTCCTGCCCCTCATTCAGAAAACTTTTCAAAGAATCTGGTCTCTCCAGAAAAGGCACCAATTTCTAATTTTTCTTTCTGATCTACCATTCGTTCCTTCAGTTATTGATACAAAAAAAAAAAGTAGGAAGAACCCAATATGCTAAATGGGAGATTTAAGAAAAAAAAGTGATGAGAATTTGGTGCCATTTCTTTATATCTCAATTTATGTGAAAGTGGGCCCAGAGAGATAGCACAGCGGTGTTTGCCTTGCAAGCAGCCGATCCAGGACCAAAGGTGGTTGGTTCGAATCCCGGTGTCCCATATGGTCCCCCGTGCCTGCCAGGAGCTATTTCTGAGCAGACAGCCAGGAGTAACCCCTGAGCACCGCCGGGTGTGGCCCAAAAAAAAAAAAAAAAAAAAAAATTATGTGAAAGTCTTGGGAGAGTGACAGATACTCAGTGTCTTAAGAAATATTTGGGTAATCCCCAGCACCCTGGGAATTAAATTCTCCCCAGCTTTGGCTATTGTCAAAAAATTTTTTGTCTGTTTTTATTTTACTTTATTTTATTTTATTTTATTTTGTTTTTGGGCCACACCCAGCGGTGCTCAGGGGTTACTCCTGGCTGTCTGCTCAGAAATAGCTCCTGGCAGGCACGGGGGACCCTATGGGACACCGGGATTCGAACCAACCACCTTAGGTCCTGTATCAGCTGCTTGCAAGGCAAACACCGCTGTGCTATCTCTCCGGGCCCCTATTTTTATTTTTATTTTTGTTTTGGGCCACATCTAGCAGTGCTAGGTTACTCATGCTCAAGAATTATTCCTGTCCATCTGCACCAAACTGCAGAACAAGGAACATGTGATTGAGGCTCTGCATTGGGCCAAGTTCAAGTTTCCTGGTCGCCAGAAGATCCACATCTCCAAGAAGTGGGGCTTTACCAAGTTTAATGCAGACGAGTTTGAGGACATGGTGGCTGAGAAGCGCCTCATCCCAGATGGCTGTGGAGTCAAGTACATCCCAAATTGTGGGCCTCTGGACAAATGGCGTGCACTGCACTCCTGAGCGCCTTGGTGTGGGCTCCTGATCTCAGCTCACCACCCCATCCTACCCACCACAATAAATCTTGGCTACTTTAAAAAAAAAAAAAAGAATTATTCCTGGTGGTGAGGCTGGAGAGATAGCACAGCAGTAGGACATTTGCCTTGTACAAGACCAACCCTGGATAGATACCGGTTCAATTCCCAGCATCCCATATGGTCCCCTGAGACTGCCAGGGACGATTTCTGAGTGCAGAGTCAGGAGTAAGCCCTGAGCGCTGCTGGGTGTGACCCACAAAATCAAAACCAGAAAAAGAAAAAAAAAAAAAAAGAAGAATTATTCCTGGTGGTGCTCTGGTGACCTTGTGGGATGCTGGAGATTGAACCCAGGATGGACGTTTGCAGGGCAAATGCCCTCTCCCCTCAGCTCTTACTCACTGGAGGAATCTCCAGTTTGCCATCAGTGTTGAATGAATATGGTTCCTTTTTCACCACACCCCCCTGAATTCTTCCCAGCCCTTTTGCGCCATGAATGGTGTAGCTACTTTACACACCTTTTTTGGGTTTTGTTTGGGACCACCCTCAGCAGAACTCAGAACAGGTGGGGCCAGGACTGGATTTGGGCCCCCAGATGTATCAGCGCTGAGCCATCTTGTGCTTGCCTGGACAAAATGTCTTCTGGCTAGCAGTCGTGTCCCCCCCCCCCCCCAATTTGGTCGAGTCCCCACTCGGCCATACCGACTTATATGTATCCCTCTCACAGCACTGAATTGACTGTCTTCACTTTCCTGTGCACAGTCAGCTGTGAGGACCAAAAGCAGTCCGGGCTGAACAGATGCAGGGAAAGACTGGGGAGGGGGAAAACAGAACATCAGGGGCCTTCAAGGCTCCAATTTGGTCTGAGTACAGGGGTGTGAGGGAATGAATGAGGGTAAAAAATACGTAGGACCACAGGACTTTAGGGGCTTGCCTTGCAAGGTTCCATCCCTACCACCCTGCAGGGGTTTCCTGAGTCTGGCCAAGCCCTGAGCACCACCTGGTGTGGCCCCCAGAAACAAAACAGAAAAACTACAGAGTAAAGGCAGACCAGATGAGCAGGCATTGAGCTCCACAGGCAATGGGTAGTGTAGAAACATTGGAGTGGTGGAAGGCAGCTTGAGGGACGGTCCTTCCCACTGATGGCTTGAATGGGACAGTCCAGGGCAGGTACCCAGGGAGTGGCGGGTGTGTGTGTGTGTGTGTGTGTGTGTGTGTGTGTGTGTGTGTGTGTGTGTGTGTGTGTGGTATGTGTGTGTTTGTGTATGTGTGTGCGTGGTGTGTGTTTGTGCGTGTGATGACTCTGACAACCTACAAATGAGAGATGGAAATCGCTCCTGGCAGGCTCTGGGGAGCATATGGGATGCTGGGGATTGAACCCGGGTCTGTCCTGGGTCAGCCGCGTGCAAGGCAAATACCCTACTGCTGTGCTATCATTCAGGCCCCCAAGAACACTTTCCTGAAGGAAACACCATGATTGAGTTCCAGTGGCGGAGAAATAAGTCAGTAGGACAGCCAGTGGAAGATGGAAACGCAAGGAGGAGAAAAGGGGTACAAACTCCACTCTGCTCAAGCTGCTAGGCAAGGGAGAGGAGGGAAGGGGTGGACCTGGGGAGGGTTGTGGACAGAGAGATGGGTGACCTGAGGGAGTCCAGCTCGCCTGATGGGGCACAGGGTGATCCCCAAGATGTGAGCTACCGCATGGTGTGTGTGAAACAAGGGGTCTGGGAGAGCACAGGGGGGAAAGGTGCTAATTGGATCCTAGGGTACCGCAGATGGGCTCCAGTGATATGGCTGAAGTTACTCCTGAGCACAGTGCCAGGAGTAGCCTCTAAGCTTTAGCAGGGTGCCCCCCACACACTGCCCAAAGCAAATGGGGAAGCGAAACAGACAAAGGAGGGGAGCCATCATCCATCACCCTCAGTCTCACTGACAGGAGCAAGAGGCCAAAGCCATCGAGCTTTGGAAGCAGGGTAGATGTGGGCTGATCCCTTCATAGCGAACATCTGGCTGCCAAACATTGTGCCTCAATTCTGACATGGACTCCCCAACCCTGCTGAGAAGATAGGATGGCAGCTAGACACCTACGACCAAAATGCAGTGCTGTCCCCAAACGGAAGAGGGCTGAGGGGATGCCTCATGGCTTCCCTTCACTCGTCAGGGTGTCTGACTACAGAAAGGTCAGAAGGGCCGGGCTCAGCTCCTTGGAGAGTCCAGCAGGATAGCTAGATGCCAACAAATCAATTCAACCAACAGAGAGAATTCAAATCAGTTTCCCCTCAACTGCTGCCTGTGTGTGCCTAGTGCCTAGTGCCCAGAGGGCAGCCATGTTCACAGGGTCACCGTCAGAGACAGGCCGGCTATGGAAGAGCAAACCCTACACACATCTCCATGATGGTCTGAAAACGAAGTGGATGCAGCCCACCAGGGAGAAAGAGGAAAGGAAGCAGCCTCTCTTTGAGAGGCTTCTCAGAGTGGGGGTCTTTCTTCAGAGCGAGGACGCTCCTCCAAGCAAGGGCTTTCCCTCAGAGTGGGGGCTTCTCCTCAGAGAGATGTCACAGGGGTCCAATACTTGGTGCCTGTCAGCAGTGCTGATGCCAGAGTGCTGATGGCATAAGCAGAGCCCATGTGTTGGGTTAACGGTCTTCACCCTAATCCAAGATGGCTTCCTCTTTACATGTCAAAAACCCTCTTGGGCAGGGAGAACCTCTGGAAAGGCTCTCTGGCCCAGCCTGTTCTCCACCCACTGGGGTGGCTCTATTCAATAAAGACTGCAGTCCCCATAGGCCTCTTTTCTCTCCTCACCTTTCCCCAGTGGAAAGGTTCCTTGGACCTGTGTTTTGTCTCTCTCCAGCCTGGTTTGGCTTATTTCTTGTGGCAACCCTGTTCCAGACCAGCTTCCGCTTTCCCCTCAGGATTGGGGTATGAGGATTTATGCACACGTCGACACCACGCAAGGACAAAACAGACGCCGACTGGTCCCCAAATGACCTATAACTCTGTAAAAGGGCTGCAGGGTAGGCACATCTACCAAGACACACTACAGCCTGTTTGGAGAGGTTCTATGTAATTAAAGTGACTAAGAAAAAGTACCCCATGATTCATCCCAGTATTTATTTATCACTTTTGTTTTGGGGCCACACTCAGTGACACTCAGAGGTTACTCCTGGCTCTGTGCTTAGAAATCGCTCCTGGCTTGGGGGACCATATGGGACGCCGGGGAATTGAGCTGCGGTCCATCCTAGGTCAACACATACAAGGCAAACACCACTTGCGCCGCTGCTCTGGTCCCTAACTATTTTGTATATTTTTGTTTTTTTGGGTTTTTTTGACATGCAAGCAAGAGAGAAAAAAAATCCCCAAAACACAGGCGGCCGATGTTTCTGGGCATGGACAATGTGTACTGAAAACGATACAACAGATCACAGGTAGAACAGATATACCACAGGACAATCTGATCTGAGCAAGTGGAATTCGTGAAATGATTTCAAAGCGGGCTTTTCAAAAGTTTGGACCTTTGTTCCTTCTTTGTAGCACCCCACCCCACCCCAATCAGGTAACGAAACCTCCACGAAGATGCAACAGGTGCCTGGTGAGGGTGAGCAGGGCTGAATGGAGCCAGAGCGAGGGGCTTCAGCTGACTCTGACCCGTCAGGCCCTGGCACAGACCAAGGCAGGGCTCTGACTTGCTTTGGTGTCAAAGAGCAACCTTGTCTTGACAAATGTGGTCCAGCAGCGGACGTTCGTCTTCCCTGTCACCTCGCGAGACGCCACACTCATTTGTCGCGGGCCATGGCCATCTTGGCAGACAAGAGCATTTTTCAAATCCAAATGGGGGATGTAGGAGCCGATCAAGGAGCTAATTCCCTATGTAGGGAGTCAAAGCTTCAGCCTCAGGAGCCAGGCGAGGGGTTTGGGGTGAGTGATCACGCCCTTCACTTGCTGAGTGATTTTTGACCTTCCTAAGAATTCCTAAGACTTGTGCAGGAGCCAAGTTCTCTGTGCAGCTTGACGTGGCTTGACGTTCATAAATGAAACAGCATTAAAAATGGTGAAGAGGTGGTCTTTTTTCAAAAATGAGCTTCAACTCAAAGAATGACTATTTGAATGAATGCACAATTGGAGGCCGAGCTAGCAGGTATGAAGGTAACAGTGAGACTCTATAGACAACCTTAAAGCAAAGATTCATCCATCTCTTCCAAACACAAGGAAGGAAGAAAAGAGGGAAGGAAGAAAGTTAGCAGGCAAGGAGGGATTAAGGGAGGGAAGAAGAGGAAGGAAGGAAGGAAGGAAGGAAGGAAGGAAGGAAGGAAGGAAGGAAGGAAGGAAGGAAGGAAGGAAGGAAGGAAGGAAGGAAGGGAAGGAGGGAAGGAGGGAAGGAAGGAGGAAAGGAAGAAAGGAAGGAGGGAAGGAAAGGAGGGAAGGAAGAAGGAAAGGAAGGAGGAAAGGAAGAAAGGAAGGAGGGAAGGAAAGGAGGGAAGGAAGGAAAGGAAGGAGGGAGGGAAGGAAGGAAGGAAGGAAGGAAGGAAGGAAGGAAGGAAGGAAGGAAGGAAGGAAGGAAGGAAGGAAGGAAGGAAGGAAGGAGGGAGGGAGGGAGGGAGGGGGAGGGAGGGGGGGAGGGAGGGAAGGAAGGAAGGAAGGAAGGAAGGAAGGAAGGAAGGAAGGAAGGAAGGAAGGAAGGAAGGAAGGAAGGAAGGAGGGAAGGAGGGAGGGAAGGAGGGAAGGAGGGAGGGAGGGAGGGAGGGAAGGAGGGAAGGAAAGAAGGAGGGAGGGAGGGAAGGAGGGAGGGAGGGAGGGAGGGAGGGAGGGAGGGAGGGAGAAAGGAAAAAGGAAGACAGGAAGTAGTACTATCCATGAAGATTTAAGTTTAGTAGAACTGAGAACTTTAGGACTACTTGCGTGGGCCAGGCAAGCTGGTTGATAATTAGATAGACGAAGTCACCTCTTTGGGACCGTGGTCACCAAGGCTCTCAGGCACACGGCTGGCATTCTGCTGGGCACAGGCAACAGGAGGAAAACCAGTGCCACACGGAAGCTGGAGAGTTAATGCTGTACTTAGCACCAGAGAGACCATTACTGCATAGAACTGACTCTCTGCAGGCCTTTATATTTTTGAGCTTCCCAAACAATCTTAAATTACACATTAATAGGAGGGGGAACTAACGACTCGAAACAATGCTTCTTACACCATAAAACAGCAGCCTGAACCTGGATGCAATCTTTACTGCTCAAGTTCCTACTTTCTCCCCCAAAAGGGTAACCAGCCATACCAGTGAGCATGTAGCAGCGGGGAGCGCCTGCTACACCCCTAAATCCACAGCAGGGCCACCTGCATCAGGGTTGGGAGTCGGGAAGCCGTCGGGATGTGAAGAAGGACCAACAGGCACAGACAAGGAGCAAAACAACAGTATTTCCCACAGTTGGACTTTGGGGGAAGGGAGGAGAAAGGAGAGGGAGCAGGGACAAAAGGCACCCAAGAATCTGCAAAAAAAAAAAAAAAAAGCAACAATCGCCAGAATCAAAGGACACCCCAGAGACTACGAGAAGGTATCTGACAATCACTCATGTGGCAAAGGGTCAACATCCAAGATATATAAAGTATCATAATAAAACATAACAAGGGGGGTGGAAGTCTCATCTCAAATATATGGGGAGAAGGGATGAAGAAATACTTCTTTCATGATGCACAGATGGTCAATGGGTGGACTAAAACCTGCACTGTACCCCTCAGTAGGGAGGGAGAGGGAAAGCAAAGGTCATTAAGACCTCACTCTGGGGTCCGGGCGGTGGCGCTAAAGGTAAGGTGCCTGCCTTGCCTGCGCTAGCCTTGGACGGACCGCGGTTCGATCCCCCGGCGTCCCATATGGTCCCCCAAGCCAGGAGCGACTTCTGAGCACATAGCCAGGAGTAACCCCTGTGCATTACCGGGTGTGGCCCAAAAACCAAAAAAAAAAAAGACCTCACTCTGCACCAGTGACTCTGGCACCAGAGAAAATGAGCCTGTGTACTGGCATGCACAGACGTATGGGAAAGGAGGCCGTGGCCACCTCGGGTGGAAACAGCAAGGGCCTCAACCTTGCTGGAAGATGAAAAGGAAACTTCTCCAAAACCTAAGACCCAAGCTTCCAGCAAAGTCAGCAATTCCACGGTCTAGGCTCAAAGACACGACTACAAACTAAGTCTGGCACCCCCAGTTCCTCAGAATAGCCTAGATCTGGGAAGAGCTCTCATGTCCAGGAACAGATGACGGAGAGACACAGTGGACGTCGAATCTGCAATAAGACAAGAGGGACTCAGCCTGCAGTGAATGCTACATGGCCAGATCTGGGCCAGGAGAGGGACGGACTCGGGATGGGGTGAGCTCTCAGATGAGGACAATGAAGAGACAAAATAAAGGTACAACGAAGGGTCCCAGACAAGAGAGCTGGGGAACCACTTTCCAGAACTGAGCTCACTGAGGGCAGAGAGGTTCAGGTGGGTAGGAGGGGTCCCTGGAGGTGACAGTGGTGGGTTAGGAGTTGGGCGCTTATACAGGGAGTCTGAGGGTGAACTGTAAACCACAGTGCCTCGAATATATACACAATACACATATAAGGAAGTATTTTAAAATGCCCTCAAAGTGACTCAGAAAAGGCCATGGGAATGGGCAGCAGTTGGGTATGGTAGAGGGTGGGGGTCTAGGAAGGTTCTGGAAGAAGTGACAGGCCTCGAGAGCACCCTAAACCCCTACAGGCCCCCAGCTCCAAAACTGGATCCCTCAATCTTGACAGGTACCCCTGGCCTGAGACTGGGACCATCACCCCAATGGGACCCCCAAGTTCTGACACCAGGACTCAATCCTTAGAGTCACCCCAGGCTCTGAGACCAGTACCCTTCCCCAACGGAACCCTCACACTCTGAGATCAGGGCCCTTCAACCCCTAGATATCCATACTTTGAAACCAGGACCCCTTAAGCCTGACAGGGCCCCAGGGTTGAGACCTCACCCTGATAAGATGCTCAGGCTGAGAATAGGACCCCTTACCTCAACAGGGTGGGAGATGGGGTGGGGGTGGGGACTGTAGCTGGCCCACACTTCCCCATACCCACCCAGATCTGGGGAGACATGAGATGAAGATGGAGACAAGAGTCGGGACCATCTAACAACCGTGAGATCCCCAACATTTCAAACGTTAACCTCCTGAGTGAAGCTGCCCTGCATAACTGATCATCCCAAGGAAACCCCAGGAGGAGAGTCGGACCCGCTCAACATGCAGCTCTCACTCGATCGAGTGATCCAATATATACACCACAGAACGACCAACGAGGCCCTGATTCCAGACCACATAAAACAGTGCTTCTGCTTCTCAGCTCCAAACCCTCCTTTGGCCATCTACCAGGGAAGCTTCATTTCTTTATCTGGGGTTTTGGGGTCACGCATGGTGGTGCTCAGAGAAGTATGTGGTGCCGGTGTTGAATCCCAGGCCCCCTGCATGCAAAGCCGTTGCTCAGCTCTGAGATCTCTCGAGTACTGTCTCCAGCTTAAAGTCGGCTCAGCAAGGCCAAGATGGGAAGGAAGAAAGGCAAGGCGCCGCGTTTCACGAACAGCCCATCATCCCCGATCCATCCTGGGAACACTGATGTTTCCCTGAGCACTGTGAGGAACAACCCAAGCACAAGACGTGCCCTTCTCCCCAAATCCAAAGTAAATAAATAAATGAAAGCAAATAGCTCAACTGGGCCCATCCAGGAGCTAAGCCCATGGATTACCACCCCTTGGGCTATTCTTGCTGATTCGGTCATCTGCGTCCTTCTCCGGGACTGAGGGAGAGTGGGGTGACCTGGGTGGAAAGCAGGTCCTTGCTCAAGACGGGTTGGATCCCAGGGGCATGCCTAGACCTCAGCGAAGAAGCAGAGACCCCCAAGGGAGGGCACTTCCAACCTGCCAAGCCCCTATGGGGCAGCTCCGCTGGAGGACAGAGCTGTACCAAGAAAAGTTTGGCAAGGCTAAGGCTTGAGTCTTCCTTTCTTCAAGTAACCAATCCAGAAGCACTTTCCCTGGTTGGGATGAGAGCGAAGGGTGAAGGGCCTGGGCTGGGATGGGGGGAGTTCAGAAGAGGGGGGACCCCCTGGGGTCACATCCCAGCATTGCCAAAACCCACTAATAGATGTGATGTCAGAAGATTAGGGCCACAGATGTGGCTCAGTATTGGAGCACTTCACTCCCCTTGCTGGTGTGACAATTTGTTCTTGCTGGACTTAACCCCCAGGACCCCCCAGTTCAAAAGTGGGGGGGGCTGCCTTCCCAAGTGCCAAGTGTCAGCAAGGTAACGCTAGGCCAGTCATCAAATTAGGGCAACACAGGCACTGGAAAGCCATGGGGGGGATAGCATTCATTCATAAGCACCTACAATGCGCCGAAAAGTGGGTGGGCGAGTGTTTGTGTGTGTGTGTGTGCGCGCGCGCGCGAGTGTGTGTGTGTGTGTGTGTGTGTGTGTGTGTGTGTGTGTGTGTGTGTGCAGTAAGATGCCCCGCACTGTCCCATAGCCATAGTGTCACTTGTCCCTCACTTACCTCCTGGCATATGGGGTATGCTCAGGGGCCCAGCCAGCACCCACTCACAGGCCAGACAACCAGTATGGGGGGCACAGCAAGACCTGTGTGTATCCCCACTCCAGTGGGTAAGTGGGTGGCCGGCTATACGACGCCCAGACGTAACACCTCCGTGCAAAGAAGCATCCTCTAGGCTGGGAGTGCGCGCAGTAAGACGACCCCTCACTGTCCCGTAGCCCTAGTGTCACTTGTCCCTCACTTACCTTCTGGCCTATGAGGCATGCTCGGGGGCCCAGCCAGCACCCACCCACCCACCCATGCTAGACAACCAGTATGGGGGGTGTGGGCACTGCAAGGCCTGTGTGTATCCCCACTCCAGTGGATAAGTGGGTGGCTAGCTCTGCAATGCACAGGGTGCAAAGAAGCACCCTCTAGGCTGGGCACAGGCCATTGGGACCTGCCAGCCCCCCCCAAAACGCCAAGTGGGAGGGGACCCACGTGCCAGCCAGCCAGCCAAGGCCCCAATGGCCCCAGTGGGGCTCCCTTGCCCGCTCAGCAGGCACGTGGCAGCGAGGTGCCAGGCTTCCCAGGTCCTCGAGGCTCTCCTTCCAGGCAGGGAGGCCCCTGCTCAGGCCTGCCAGGGTTGGGGTGCAGGCATGGGGAGCAAGGTGAGCATGGAGGGGCGCACCCAGGGGTGCAGGCATGGGGTGTGGGGGTGGTGGTGGGCCAAGGCAGGGTCAGGAAGCTGGGGCCCCGCGAGATCACCCTTGGGGGGCCATCAGGGGGCAAGACCCGCGGGGTGCAAGCCCCCCTGGGCAATCTGGGGTGCAGGCCCAGCCCCCCAACACCCCGACCAGGCTCGCAGGGCATCACTCACCTCGGAATTTGAGCTCGTGCTGCGGCTCGAGGCTCAGGACCTGCTCCACCTTCGCCATGTTCCTGGCCGCGGGTCTGGGGACCCCTGCGCCCCCTTTCGAGCGCCTGGGGGTTCGGCGGCGGCGCGCGGGGGAGGGGGCGGCCTACGCGCTGCGGGCGCCGAGGGCGAGGGCGAGGCGGCGGGAGGCCTGGTGCGCATGCGCACGCACGCACGACGTAGCGACGCGGCGACGTACGCATGCGCACTCAGAGGCTCGAAGCCGTTCCCGAGCCAGGGCGCGCCAGAGCGCAGGCGCCATCGCTGACAGCCCGGGTTGGGGGTGGTCGGGGAAGCTGAGCTTCCGGATGAAGGGTGGAGCTTGGGTCGGGAGGGGGCGTGGCTTGTGGCAAGGGGCGGGGCTTGGAGGGGAGAACTGACAGCTGGAAGGAGGATCTGCGTTCAGGCTGGCTGGCTGGCTGGGTTTGTTTTTTTTTTTAAATATTTTTATAATAAGTATAATTTGGTTATCTTTCAAGAAAAGTGAAAAAGATTTTTTAATATTTTTATTTTTAAAATTTTTTTATAATAAGTATAATTTATTTGGTTCTCTTTCAAGAAAAGTGAAAAACAATTTTTATAATTTTTGGTTTGGGGGCCACATCCCCAGTGATATGACTTTTGGCTCTCTGCTCAAGAATCACTCTCTCAGGTGACCACATGGAATGCCAGCATTTGAATCCAGGCCAGCTGTATCTACAAGGAAAGTGCCATACCCTGCTCTACTGTTAAACTGACCCTCTAAAAACAATTTTATTATATTTTATTTTGGGTGAATTTTATTTTATTTTTTAATAATTTCATTATTTAAACACCGTGATCACAAACATAATTGTAGTTGGGTTTCAGTCATAACAAGAACCACCCCCCCTTCACTGTGCAACCTTCCCATCACCAATGCCCCAATCTCTTCCCTCCCTCCTTTTTTGTAATACTTTTAAAACTAAAATTTATTTATTGTGAGATATGGATACGTTCTACCACATTTTATATACTGTAAACTAGGCCTTAGGTTTTGACAACATCCCTAAAATAGCCTAATGAATTTTTATTCCGCAAAACAGTTTTAGGTCAATAAGATAGAAACATAAACTATAAATGGCTCTCAGATGATTTTCCACCTCACCCACCCCAATGGCTGGGATGAAGAGTTATGATTTGGTCTTTGATTATGAACAACCTTGAGTCTGGAATAAAGCGATCCAAGCAGCACACGGATGTACCAACACGTGTCTGTTTGTCTACGCTTTGCCGTTGATTTCATCCATGCATCCATGCAAAATAAAAAGTCTTCTTTGGTCCATAAGAGTAATGAATAAAAACAGACTTCCACTTTGCAATGGCTGAGAGACTGCCAGGTACTGCTAGGAACCCCACATGCTAATGAAAGCACTAATTAATTAGTCTTCCTGCAAGCATCCTATTTATGAAAGGGATGAGGGTGCCATGGGGAACGTCTAGGATTAATAACTATAAATGGAGAAGCCACTGATGGTACCTGCTTGCTTGCTATGTTCCTCCCTGCTCTCAGTCACGGCAGAAATGGAATAAAATTACCTAAAAGGCTACCCTGTTTTAAATGTGTACTATCTAGTAGGCACTGCGCTGAATACCTGACCAGGAAGCTGCCCTCTACACTGAAAAATAAGGCCTTAAAAAGGACAGGCTAGAGGCCGGAGAGATAGCATGGAGGTAAGGTGTTTGCCTTGCATGCAGAAGGTTGGTGGTTTGAATCCCGGCATCCCATATGGTCCCCCGAGACTGCCAGGAGCGATTTCTGAACATAGAGCCAGGAGGAACCCCTGGGCGCTGATGGGTGTGACCCAAAATCCAAAATATAAATAAATGAATAAATAAATAAATAAATAAATAAATAAAAATAAAGGACAGGCTGGACTTTATTCTCGTTCACTCCAGTTTTTCAGTAAAGAACCCCACAAAGAAGTTATGGGATGAAAGAGTGCTGGCAATTCAGACTGCTTAACCTCCAAAATGGGCAACTCATTATTGGGGCTGAAAATTTCTTCTTTTTTGCTGTTTTTTTTTTATATATAATTTTTGGGGTCACATCCAGTGCTGCTAAGGGGTTCTTCCTGGCTCTGCACTCTAAAACCTCTCCTGGCAGGCTCAGGGGACCATATGGGATGCCGGGAATGGAATCTGAGTCGGCTGCATGCAAGGCAAACACCCTACCTGCTGTGCTATCTCCAGTCCAGGAGCTGAAAATTTCTTCTATAGTCTAACATAAAAAAGTGTGTCCTGGGCCCAGAGAGATAGCACAGAGGCGTTTGCCTTGCAAGCAGTCGATCCAGGACCAAAGGTGAGCACCCCTGAGCACCGCTGGGTGTGGCCCAAAAACAAAAACAAAAAAAAAGTGTGTCCTTTAACCATCTCCTGTATATACATACATCGATAAAATCAATAGCAAAGAGTGGACCATATTGGCAGACACGTGCATTCTGTTTATTATGCTGTTTTGATGACTTTGTTATAGACTCAAGATTGTTCATAATCAAAAGCTTCTTTTTTTAAGACAATCTTTGTCTTTGAAGTAGGGCATTTTGGTCCATTTATACTTATTATATTTATCAATATATCTAGATTTATTTTTATTCCTTGATTTGTGCTTTCTATCTCATGCCTATTTTTCATTTTCCTTGCTTCTGTAGGGTTGCAATTTTTTTCTATTTCCATTTGTCTTCCCATGACTCACTCTGCTCCTAATGTCTCAGTGACTCCCCTCAACATTTAAGCATGAATCTTCATGTTATGAAAGCCCCATTATTTTTTTTTTTTTTGGTTTTTGGGCCACACCCTGTGACGCTCAGAGGTTACTCCTGGCTATGCGCTCAGAAGTTGCTCCTGCTTCTTGGGGGACCATATGGGACGCCGGGGGATCGAACCGCGGTCCATCCTAGGCTAGCGCAGGCAAGGCAGGCACCTTACCTCCAGCGCCACCGCCCGGCCCCATTATTTTTTTTAAATCTCTTTACCCTGCTCCCTGAAAACATTAGGACTTTAAATTGTTTAAATCACTCATTATATGCCTTAACTAAAATGTATCTCAACTTTTATATACGTATATATGTATATATATATATATATATATATGTATATATATATGGACACAACCACACACAATTATTCATTTCTTTGCTCAATTTCTTTTCAACATCTCAGAACTCACAACCAGGTTTATATTTCTGGGATCTGAAATAACCCCTTTTAAATTTTCTTTCAGTGGCAGAGGAAAAAGAGTGCAGGCATAGCACTCATAGGGCATTTGCCTTGCACATGGCCAACCCTGGACAAACCTGGGTTCGATTCTTGGCATCCCATTTGAACCCCGAACCTACCAACGGTGATTTCTGAGTGGAGAGCCAGAAGCAACCCCTGAGAACCTCTAGGTGTGGCCCAAAAACAAACAAAAACAAAACAAAACAAAACTCACAGTTACCCTGGTTTCATCTTTGTAATCACACAGCTTGAGTCTGGCCCCCAAGCCATAAATTCCATTTCAGTTAGAAAAAGATACTCTCCGGCCAGGAGAGATAACACAGCGGTGTTTGCCTTGCAAGCAGCCGATCCAGGACCTAAGGTGGTTGGTTCGAATCCCGGCATTCCATGTGGTCCCCCGTGCCTGCCAGGAGCTCTTTCTGAGCAGACAGCAAAGAGTAGCCCCTGAGCATCACCGAGTGTGGCCCCCCCCAAAAAAAAAATTCTAGGGCCCGGAGAGATAGCACAGCGGTGTTTGCCTTGCAAGCAGCTGATCCAGGGCCAAAGGTGATTGGTTCGAATCCCGGTGTCCCATATGGTCCCCCGTGCCTGCCAGGAGCTATTTCTGAGCAGACAGCCGGGAGTAACCCCTGAGCACTGCTGGGTGTGGCCCAAAAACCAAAAAAAAAAAAAAAAAAGAAAGAAAGAAAAAGAAAAAGATACTCTCAAATTCTATTTGTCTGAAAAAGTATTTGATTTTACTCTTCTTCTTCAACGTTGATTTTGGCCACTTGTTCTATGGACAGTAGCTCTCTGGAAACGAAGATTCCAGATACCAGTTCCTAGCCCTGTGCCTGGCTCCTGGCCAGGCCAGATGAGGGGCTCCTGTTATTACTCCTTCAGCCAGAATCTGGTTTCCCCCACGTTCTGTTCTGGTCTTTTGCAGTTTCGCCACAAGTACTTTAAAACCTGCTCATTTGTCTAGTCCAGCAACTACTTTACTACAAGAAACCCTTTAGACTCTAATGGCAAATGGTCTTTGCAGTCCTGGAGACCTGGCAGGCCCCTCCGGGCCCAACCTGGCTGTTCTCTCGCTCCCTGTGGGTTTTCTAGTCCAGGCTCAGATCTCCTTCAGCCTTGTGGCCCAACTGCCTCCCAACTACCACATCGGGAATGAAGAATACAAACAAAGCTCTGATAACGTGACTCTTGGTTGACTTCTTTGATCTTTCTGTTCATTGGTATCTTGCAGTATTCTGGAATATTCACAGCAAACAAGAATCATTATTATTGTGTTATGGTAGGATATGCACAAATGTTATCATCTGGGCTATTTGAGGGGTGGTTGGTCCTCCAGCTTCATGTTCAGGGTCCCTCCCTTCAGGGAGGCAGAGAGAAGTCCCTCCCCCCACATGGGCTCCATGTGGAGCATGGTCTCCCTCATACCAAGCATATGGTCAGCCCATTGACCCATCTTCCCAGCCCATTGTTTTGTTTTGCTTTGTTTTGGGGTCACACTCAGTGGCCACCCCAGTGGCCAATGAGGTTACTCCTGGCTCTGTGTTCAGAAATCACTCCTGGCAAATTCGGGAGGACTATATGGGATGCCAGAAATCAAACCCAGGTCTGGTTCAGATAAGCCGCATGCACGGCAAACACCCTACCATTGAGCTACCACTCCGCCCCTCACCCAGCTCATTTTTTTTTGGCGGGGGGGGACACACTCAATGATACCCTGGGCTTATTCTGGCTCTGCACTCAAAAATTACTCCTGGCAGTGCTCAGGGATATGTGATATCAGATATCAGGGATCAAGCCCAGGTCAGCCGTGTACAAGGCAAGTGTCGTACCCACTGTGCATCTTTCTGACCCTCTCTGATCCATTTTAACCAATCATGTGTGCAGTTCAGTAGTAGTAGGTCCAGGTACTGTCCTATGAACTCTGGAGCTCTCAAAGCTGGAACTAAACCCACAAAACTGAGACTCCCCAACCCTTCCACACTATAGTTTCTTTCCTTCATCTACTTCCAGCTGTTCCTCTGCCTCACAGAGAAGACCCAGATGTTCTTTATCCTTTGTGTCTGTTTGATTTTAGGCAGCATCTTGCATTCTAGTCCTCTCGCGTCACCTTGAATTATGCCCTTGGACCCGTCTCCTGCCCTTCTCTCCTGTAAGTATATTGAGGAGGAAGCCCAATATAAGGTAGTCCAATAGAGACTCAGAAAACCAATTGAGTATGTTGTTCCCAGCCCCGAGAAAGTGAATCAAAAACTCCAGAGCATGTGGCGATTTTTCACGAGCTTCTGTTTCTATTGTATTTATGAAGCCACCTCTGCATATATCTGTGAGGCGAATCTCAGATAAAATGCATTTATTACTGTGGGTTATGGCAGCACAAAGAAAAAGAAAGGAGAGAGAGAGAGAGAGAGAGAGAGAGAGAGAGAGAGAGAGAGAGAGAGAGAGAGAGAGAGAGAGAGAGACTTAGCCCATTTGCCAAATCTCTATATATTCATTCTTGTCAGCTCTTCACGGCTCATCTTCATGGCCCATATTCTGGGTGTCTCTTCAGATCTTTCCTCCCAGGTGCTAATTCTTCCTTCAACTGCTTCTGAGCCCGAGATATGAGCTTTATTTCAATTCATGAATGTCTGTGAATCTCGGAACATGTTGGTTTGGATTTCAGACTGAGTGCAGCATGTCCGCTCCTAGCCAGGGCCAGAACTGGGTGTGAATGTGGTGTAGACAGGCTGTGGTCAGCGCAACTGAGTGTCCTCATCTGAGTCCTAGCCACTGTCTGAGCAATCGAAGAAAGCAAACAGGAATATGTTTGAGAAAAGTCCATTAGGCCAGTTCTGTCCCAGGTACCACTCAGCAGTGTCCAGGCACAGGACAGTCACACAAGATACTAGAATTATCGCCCCGTGTCCATCCAAGAAATCTCCACTCCACATGTCCCCTTATACCCCAGTTCTGACCCCTCCACCCAACCCTGATGCAGTGTAAACGACCACACAACCTGCTGAAGAGTGTAGCAAATGGATTCACTTCCTCTCCGACATTCTGCAGTGTGCATGTACGAAAGTCAGTGTTGTGGGGAAGGTCTACACAGGGGTCTCAAACTCAATTTACCTGGGGGCCGCAGGAGGCAAAGCCGGAGTGATCCTTGAGTGCAAAGTCAGTAGTAAGCCTTGAACATTGGGGGGTGTGACCCAAACAACTCGACCAAAACAAAAAAGATTCCTCTAGGGCAGGGCCACAAAATGTTGTATGGAGGGCTGCAAATGGCCCTCGGGCCTCGAGTTTGAGACCCCTGGTCTACAGCTTCTGCAAGGATTGTGCTGGGAACCCAGAGAATCTCTCTGGTCCTTCCTACTTGTGGTGGAAACCCCAAGCAGTAAATGCAGATCATTGTTTTCCAGCATAGCTCCAATAAGTCTGACCAGCTCCCCATGCAGACATACACATGTCCACCTAAATGAACACATGCTGATGCAGCTAACGGTTTGTTCACATGCATTCCTGTACATCTGTACATGCAGAGACACATATGAACACACATGCATAGAAACTTCTAGAACTATCCAAATACAATGGTATCTACAGATGTGTGTTCAAAGAGATATCTCTGGACAGAAATGCTCTCACAGGGCTGACAGGTTGAAGGCCTGGGTTTTGTTGTTGTTGTTTTGGTTTGGGGGGCTACACCCAGAGATTCTCAGAGGTGACTCCTGGTTCTTCGCTCAAGAAATTTCTTCTGGTATGCTTGGAGGCCATATGGGATGTCAGGAATCAAACCCAGGTTGGTCACATGCAAGGTAAACGCCCTCTCCTCTGTACTACCACTCCAGCCCTGGTTTTGATTCCTCCCACTGTTTTGTTTTGTTTTGTTTTTGGTTTTGGTTTTGGTTTTTGGTTTTTGGGCCACACCTGGTGATGCTTAGGGATTACTCCTGGCTATGCACTCAGAAGTTGCTCCTGGCTTGGGGGACCATATAGGACGCTGGGGGATCGAACCGCGGTCCGTCCTAGGCTAGCGCTGGCAAGGCAGACACCTTACCTCTAGCGCCACCGTGCCGAGCCCCAAATCCTAAATTCTATATATATATATATATATATATATATATATATTTTTTTTTTTTTTTTTTTTTTTGGTTTTTGGGTCACACCCGGCAGAACTCAGGGGTTACTCCCGGCTCTACACTCAGAAATAGCTCCTGGCAGGTTCAGAGGAATATATGGGACGCCGGGATTCAAACCACCGACCTTCTGCATGTGAGGCAAACACCTTACCTCCATGCTATCTCTCTGGCTCTCTCTGGCCCCAAATGCATTCTTTTTTTTTTTTTCTTCTGGTTTTTGGGCCACACCTGGTGGTCCTCAGGGGTTACTCCTGGCTATCTGCTCAGAAATAGCTTCTGGTAGGCACGGGGGACCACATGGAATGCCGGGATTCGAACCAACCACCTTAGGTCCTAAATCAGCTGCTTGCAAGGCAAACACCGCTGTGCTATCTCTCCGGGCCCTAAATAACTTTTTTTTTAGTTCTTTTTGGGCCACACCCATTTGATGCTCAGGGGTTACTCCTGGCTAAGCGCTCAGAAATTGCCCCTGGCTTGGGGGGACCATATGGGACGCCGGGGGAAACAAACTGCAGTCCTTCCTTGGCTAGCGCTCGCAAGACAGACACCTTACCTCTAGTGCCACCTCTCCGGCCTTTTTTTTTTTTTAATATTATTGATTGATTAATTGATTAGTCGTTGGGCCACATCCAGCAGCACTCAGGGGCCACTCCTGGCTCTGCACTCAAACATCGCTTCCAGCAGGCTCTGAGGACCACATGGGGTCCCTCCCGGGTCAGCCACATGTAAGGCAAATGCCCTGCTGTTGTGCTATCTCTCTGTCCTCCCTCCCACTGTTTTTGATTACTAGGAGCACCCTCTCTCCCAGAGCCCAGAACATCCCCCAAGCACCACTGGGTGTGGCCCTAAAGCCCCTAAATGAAGAGTTCTACACACACACACACACACACACACACACACACACACACACACACACACACACACACACACACACGTGCGCACGCGCGCACACACACTCATCTGAAGCTGATTCAGTGAGCTGCTTTCAGGTGAGATGTGTTCCAGGGGCCTCTGGTTCATGGTCATATATGTATGATTCCAGAACTTGTGTGCTACCTGGCTCTCTGGAGATGAACTGACATTTCCATGTGTTTCCATTTCCTCACACCAGCACTGACTCAAAGGCTTTCCAGAAGTCAGGGTTAAGAAGCAAAGGCCTGGGGCCCGGAGAAATAGCACAGAACCTAAGGTGGTTGGTTCAAATCCCGGTGTCCCATATGGTCCCCCGTGCCTGCCAGGAGCTATTTCTGAGCAGACAGCCAGGAGTAACCCCTGAGCACCACCGGGTGTGGCCCAAAAACCAAAAAAAAAAAAAAAAAAAAAAAAAGAAGCAAAGGCCTGTGTAGCCCTAGGGATGTGGCTCCAATGAGCACAGAGATGGTCACCAGCCCTTTCATCAAGGGCAAGGAATGGGAAATGGGCTAGCAGGTGAGGAGAGGTGCATTTGTGCCATCAGCCTGGATAGCCAAACCCCACGCACTGTCCTTAGGAGCTATGTCTGTCCCTGCTGTCTGTCCCGAGGTCAGGGCCTGTCCCCAGGCATGTGGTATCAGGCGCTCTGTAACCTGGAGAGCAAGACGTCTTGCGGCCTTAATTTTGGCAAAGTCTGTTAGGTTTCCCAAAACAAATATCATCCCTGATTCCTTTGTATGTTTGTTTACAACTTGGTTTCACCCAAAACAAAGACTGTCTTACATGTAAACCTGGGTGGGACAGGCTCAGGATAGCCTGAGCTGTATGTCCTTACTCTGTCCTTATTGTTCTACCTGGGGGTGGTCTTGGGACTCAATAAAAAGGGCAGTTCTGGAAGAAAACTGGCCCTCCATATGAGGTAGAAGACTGCCAGATTACACGTGTTTCACACTCAGCCTGGTCTAAATTATTTCATGTGTGACCCTGATTCAAACTCATTCACTTGGAGTTGGAAATAGAGCGTATGGGGTGGTTGGGGTGACTTTTACAAAAGTCCACATGATCTAAGGAGGTCTGAAGTAGGTGAACAAACTGTAAACCCCAAAGAGAAAGGTGCCATGAAGGAGCAATGTTTGGGGGGAGGGGCAGGCCCTGGGAGCCCAGAGAGGTGCCCCTAGAGAAAGCAATGAGGCTCCTTCAGGAATTTGGTGCTCCCTGAAAGTTAGTGTTCCCTGGTTTACTGTGAAAGGTCACCTCCCTCCTCCTACCTTTAGTGCTCCCCGCAGAGCAATGCCCAGGAAGGTATGCGTGTCCCAAGAGGGACTTGGTGTCTTGGTTCTTCCTTCCCATGAGCAACTGAGGTGGCAAGGGTTTTTTCGGGCCCATCTCTATGCTTGGCAATTAAAAGGTTCCCCGCTAAATGTTTGATGAATGGAGGAAATAATGTAATTAAGCATTTGAGGCACTGGGGGGGCGCCTCTGAGTCTTTCCAATCCTTAGGACTTGTCCCCAAGCACCCAGAAGGCCACATTTGCATACAAATAATTGATATTCTAATTACAAATCATTCGTATTGATTTATTAAGCAGGTCCCCAAAGGGTCTCTGGAAGATAATTAGATTCTCTGCTCGGAAGGGGCGAGGGAGGCGGATTTACCTCTGGTCCCCCAAGGCTACGTGATAAATGTTTGATGAGGCAGAGCCAGGATGGCTTTTCGTGGGGAGCATTTTCGGGGTCCCATGGCGGCCTGTTGGTGCGGGGGAAGGTACCACTTATGTGTGTGAGTGTATAGACGTGTGTGTTATGCGTGCTTCTGTATGCATCTTTCATGGGCAAAGCTCTCTCTACCCCATGTTTGCACACACTTGTAGGCACTGGGGACCCCAAGCCAAAGGACTTGTCCAGCCAGGAGGTAAAGCCAAGCTCAACGGGGGTCCTGCTGGGTCCCATCACCTCCGTCCCCCTTCCCTGAAGACACTCCAGAAAGTGACACTGTAGCCATACAGCACAAAACATACAAGCTGGGGTTGGAGAGATAGCACAGCGGTAGGGTGTTTGCCTTGCACGTGGCTGACCCAGGACGAACCAGGGTTCGATCTCCAGCATCCCATATGGTTCCTCGAGCCTGCCAGTAGTGATTTCTGAGCACAGAGCCAGGGGGAACCCCAGAACACCCCATGTACAGCTCAAACAAACAAAATTCAAACAAACTAGCACCAGAAAACTGGTTTTTCCCTCCATCTGCTCAGTTCTGGCTCCATCTGGCCAGTCCAGATAATTCCCAGATCCCCCAGCCCACCCCTGTGTGGCTCAGCTCCTTGGCCAGTTGCAAGATCTTTTTGGGAAGAGACCCCAGAGGCCTGGAGCTGGAAGGAAGAGTCAGGTGAGAGAGCACGAAGGAGGAGGAGGAAGAGGAGGACAGGGAGGCCTGTCTACATTCCTGCAGAGTGAAGGCTTTTCATGGAGGTGTGTGTTTGGGCCACACCTCGAAGTGCTCAGGGCTCACTCCCAGCTCTGTGCTAAGGGATCACTCCTGGCAGAGCTCCGGGACCACTGTGGTAACAGTAAACAACCTGGTGTCCGCTACGTAGAAGGCGAGTGCCTTGACCTCTGTACTGTCTCTCTAGCCCCCATTTTTAATTTCCTTCTAAATGATATTGATTTTGGGGGGCAGTTTCTGGGCCACACCTCGAGATATTCAGAGAACCATGTGTGGTGTGGGAAATGGAATCAGGGCCTGTGGGGTGCACACATCACAGCAGACATCACAGTCCTGTTTTCTCTCTAGAGACCCAAATCTTTTTATTTACTCATTCACTATTTTTTTTTGTTTTGTTTGTTTTGTTTTTTGGCCACATCTGGTGATGCTCAGGGGTTATTCCTGGCTATGTGTTCAGAAGTCGCTCCTGGCTTGGGGGATCATAGTGGACACCAGGGGATCGAACCATGCTTCGTCCTAGGTTAGTGCATGCAAGACAAACGCCCTACTGCTTGCGCCACTGCTCCGGCCCCTACTCATTTACTATTTTTGTCATTTATTTTTTAGGGGAGAAGCGCCACAGAATTTACTTACTCCTGGCTCTGCACTCAGAAAACACGCCTGGTGGGCTCAGGGGATGCTATGGAATGCTGGAGATATAACCTGGGTCAGCTACGTGCAAGACAAATACCCTAACCGCTGTGCAATCTCTCTGGCCCTTTATTTTCAAGAACCTTTTACTCCTTTCCTTCCTCTCTCTCCCACGTTGCTGTTGGGATGATGATTGCATGCAGACTGGGGTGGTGCCCACGCGTGGCAGGGGTGTCAGTGAGGGTCGCATTAGGTCCAAAGACCCCTCCTTTAGCCAAAGGACGCTATGGTGCTTACATATGGTGCTCACCAGGGGCCCTACCCTTTTCCCTGACACACACATCTAGGCGTGTAGTCAGACATTCTGGGCATCACTTGCAGTACTGGGCAGAGCAGAGAGTGACAGACTCATCTTAGGCTGCCAGTGTTGAGCTTGGCAATGTGGACCATCTCTCCCAGACTTGGAGTATTTGGTCTTTGGTCTTTTCTCTCTTTCTTTCTTTCTCTCTCTCCCAGACTTGGAGTATTTGGTCTTTTCTCTCTTTTTCTCTCTCTCTCCTTTCTTTTTCTTTCTTTCTTTCTTTCTTTCTTTCTTTCTTTCTTTCTTTCTTTCTTTCTTTCTTTCTTTCTTTCTTTCTTTCTTTCTTTCTTTCTTTCTTTCTTTCTTTCTTTCTTTCTTTCTTTCTTTCTTTCTTTCTTTCTCTCTCTCCTTTCTTTTTTTTTCTTTTTTTTTTTTTGGTTTTTGGGTTACACCCGGCGGTGCTCAGGGGTTACTCCTGGCTGTCTGCTCAGAAATAGCTCCTGGCAGGCACGGGGGACCATATGGGACACCGGGATTCGAACCAACCACCTTTGGTCCTGGATCGGCTGCTTGCAAGGCAAACGCCGCTGTGCTATCTCTCCGGGCCCTTTTCTTTTTCTTTCTTTCTTTCTTTCTTTCTTTCTTTCTTTCTTTCTTTCTTTCTTTCTTTCTTTCTTTCTTTCTTTCTTTCTTTCTTTCTTTCTTTCTTTCTTTCTTTCTCTCTCTCTCTCTCTCTCTCTCTCTCTCTCTCTCTCTCTCTCTCTCTCTCTCTCTTTCTTTCTTTCTTTCTTTCTTTCTTTCTTTCTTTCTTTCTTTCTTTCTTTCTTTCTTTCTTTCTTTCTTTCTTTCTTTCTTTCTTGAGCTTGGCAATGTGGACCATCTCTCCCAGACTTGGAGTATTTGGTCTTTGGTCTTTTCTCTCTTTCTTTCTTTCTCTCTCTCCCAGACTTGGAGTATTTGGTCTTTTCTCTCTTTTTCTCTCTCTCCCCTTTCTTTTTCTTTCTTTCTTTCTTTCTTTCTTTCTTTCTTTCTTTCTTTCTTTCTTTCTTTCTTTCTTTCTTCTTTCTTTCTTTCTTTCTTTCTTTCTTTCTTTCTTTCTTTCTTTCTTTCTTTCTTTCTTTCTTTCTTTCTCTCTTCCTGTCTTCCTTCTTCCGTCGCTTTCTTCCTTCCTTCTTTCTTTTTCTTTCTTTCTTTCGTTCTTTCTTTCTTTCTTTCTTTCTTTCTTTCTTTCTTTCTTTCTTTCTTTCTTTCTTTCTCCTTTCTTCTTCTTCTTCTTCTTCTTCTTCTTCTTCTTCTTCTTCTTCTTCTTCTCTTTCTTCTTCTCCTCCCCTCCTCTCCTCCTCCTCCTCCTCCTCCTCCTCCTCTTCTTCTTCTTCTTCTTCTTCTTCTTCTTCTTCTTCTCTTTCTTCTCCTCCTCCTCCTCCTTCTTTTTTTTTTTTGGTAGTGCTGGGGGTAGACTCAGAGCCTCGTGTTTAGGCTCCCCTATATCAAGTCCCAGCTCCTGGCATAAATTTAAACTTGGATATCCTTCACATACCCAGAACATTTAGTGCCCTGGTTCCTCCAGCAAGCACCATTCCAATTTACAGGGTGCTGGGAAGCAGAAGCAGGGGCTAGGGGACTGTTGGACTGGGTTTCTCAATGCCCTCAGGGACAGGTGGCATCATTGCATGGGCAGTGGGTGGGATTGATCACCAGAGCTGCCACCACACACACACACACACACACACACACACACACACACACACACATACACACACACACAAAGACACACAGACACACAGACACACACACACAGACACACAGACACACACACACACACACACGCAGCCCAGCAGCTTGGGGACATACCAAAGGAATCAAGCTTGTCCTCTGGTGACATGTCTGTAGCTTATAGCTGAAGATGTTAGGATTGTTATTGCAGGGATGGAGGAGGGAGAGACTGAAGAGAAAGAAGGGGGATGTGGAGGAGGAGGAAGGGGAGGAGAAAAGAGTAGTGGGGGAGAGGGGGGAGAATGGACAGGTCAGAGGGATAGATTAGAAGGAGGGAAGAAGGAGGATGACAAAGGGGGAGAGGGAGGGCAGGGGTTGGATGTAGGAGAGACAGTGTTGAAGAGAGAGGAGGGAAGGAGCCGGGAAGTCAGGAGAGCACATTGCCAGCAAAAGTAAGTGACACAGGTGTGAGGAAACACAAAAGGTGGTGGTGGGTGGTGTGGGGTGTGGGTGATGTTGGGGGAGGCAGGGTTTTGCTCTGGGTCTGGTTTGGTGTTGGGAGGGGAGACTGGAGGAGAGATCTAGAGGGCCAACCTCAGCTCAGTGCCTTCCACAGATGCAGGGACAATGTTCTGGTCACTCTGCAGGTGTGAGGGATGCGGGGAAACTATTCTAGTCTCTCTGCAGGGCAAAGGGCATGGAGGAGCCTGTTTTGCTCTCTATGCAGGTGTGAGGGGTATGGGGAAACTTCTGGTCTCTCTGAGGGGTGAAGGGTGAGGGGATCCAGTTCTGGCCTGTCTGCAGAGGTGAGGGGGTGTGGACAACCCATTCTGGTCTCTCTGTGGGGGTGAATGTTGCGGGGGAGGGGGGCACACTGTTATGGTTTCTGCAGGGGTGATGGGTGTCAGGATACTTTTGTTTTCTCTGAAGGTGTGAGGGTTGCCTGGGACAGATCCCCCCACCCCCACCCCCCCACCCCGTCTCCCTGCAGGGGTGAGAGGTGTCTGTTTTGGTATTTCTGCAGGAATGCAGGACGTGGGAACTCTCTTCTTGTCTTTCTGCTTGGGTGAGGAGTACAGAGACTAGATTCTGGCCTTTCTACTGGGGTGAGGGGTGAGGGGACTCTGTTCAAGTCTCTGCACTGGTCAGGGGTTCAGGGGTTCGGGGATCCTGTTCTGGTTCCTCTTTGGGGATGAGGGGTACGTGGACACTCTTCTATTCTCTCTCTCTGCAGGCAGGGGTGAGTTATAGAGATCCCCTTGTGGTCTCTGCTGTTGAGACAATTTTCTGGTCTCGCTGTTGTCAAGAGGGGTGCCTCATTGTTCTGGCCTTTCTGTGAGGCAGAGGGGCGCTGGGAACCTGCTGTGGTCTCTCTGCAGGGGTGAGTGGTGCTGGGCTCTCATTCTGCCCTCTCTGCCTGCTGGGGCCAGGGATGCGAGAGACACCTCCTTTTGCTCTCTCTGCAGGCAAGGGTGAGTTGTTGAGGACACTGTTCTGGTTTCTCTGCAGGGGTGAGATTGCGAAGAGCTTGTTCTGTTCTCTCTGCAGGGCTGAGGGGTGCAAGAAACTTGTTCAGGCCTCTCTGTGGGGGTGAGGGGTACAGGGACACCGTTCTGGTCTCTCTTGATTCTACAGGGTCTTGTCTTTGTTTTGGCACAGCAGACGTGTGTGGTTGTTGCGAGGCTGGGGTCTGTTAAGGCACTAAAAATAATCACCCCAAACAAAAACCAGAAAACAAAATAGTGGGGCCAGAGTGAAAGCACAGCAGACCCGGGTTCAATTCCTGGCATCCCATATGGTCCCTCAAGCCTGTCAGGAGCGATCTCTGGGTTCAGAGCCGAGAGTAACCCTCGAAGACCTCCAGGTGTGGCCCCCAAACAAACAAAAACCATCCCTGGAGGGGGCTCCAGGACAAAGTGGGGAACAGGTTAGCATCTACTTCCTTTCTTCGTGTCTGGACCTTAGAGTACTTCCTCATGGGAAGAAGCAGGGAGGCACAGAGTGGTGGTAAGGAGCCAGACTGAGGATCTGCTTGGGGGGTGGAGGGGACGATGAGCTTTTTGAAAAGTCACGCTGGGCCATACCTGCACTAGAACTGCTCAGCGTGGAGACTACAAGTGGCCTAGATGGAATCTGGGACCTGAGTCTTGCAGTCCCGAATCCAAGTTTCTGTTAACATCGAGGCATCTTAGCAGTTTTCCAGGAAAACGTGCTTGTGTTTGCTGTCAGTTTGGGGGCTGTGATGGGAGGTGCTCAGAGATGACTTCTGGCTGGACACTAGAGGTGCTCTTGGGGATGCTCAGGGTCTCAGCTGGTGCCGATGATCAAATGCAGGGCCTCAGCCCTGGGCCGGCTCTCCCTGGGAGCTAAGGCCATTTTTCTTTTCTCTTTCATGAGTCACAGCCAACTCAGGATCCTTCCTGGAGGAGGCAGAGGCAGTGCTGGAAATCAAGCTGGGATCAGCATGCAAGACCAGTGCCCAAGGGGGTCTGTGTAGGGTGCAGGCATGGAGCTGTGTAGTTCTGGACAGCGTGTCAGAGCCATGCCTAAGTTGACTTACCCTTTGGACTCCCTGATGGATACCAAGAACTCCTAATCCTCATGGTCATCCCAAGACAGCACACCCAGGCAATGAGGCGTGTGCAATGACCGTCACCCCCTCCCTCATTGCGAAAGCCCCCTCCCCATTTCCACATTATCAAATAAAAGCAAATGCGGGCCCGGAAAGATAGCACAGCGGCATTTGCCTTGCAAGCAGCCAATCCAGGACCAAAGGTGGTTGGTTCGAATCCCGGTGTCCCATATGGTCCCCCGTGCCTGCCAGGAGCTATTTCTGAGCAGACAGCCAGGAGGAACCCCTGAGCACCGCCGGGTGTGACCTGAAAACAAAACAAAACAAAACAAAACAATTAAATAAACAAATAAAAGCAAATGCTTCTTCCCCTGCAGTGACAGGGATGCACGACAAAGTCTGTCTAGATTTTGTGGGGGAGTGCATATAAACTCTCCTGCCCTTTCCCTTTGGGAAGAGGATTCTCTGCTGGCCTGATTCACACAGCTCATGGGTGTGATGTGTTTCCATCTCACCCTGCCTGTATATCCAGGGTCCTAAGAACAGGTTATTGAGAGTAGAAACAAGGGGTGATGCAGAAGCTCCTGAAGGCCAGTTCTCCTCCTTCTAGCCACCCCCCCTTCTCTGCTCCCACCCTGAACCTCCAATTTGAACCCCAGCCTGGGATTCTGTCTTTCTTTCATTTTCCTCGAAAAATCGTCTTTTTCAGTTTGCATCTGTGTGCACACACAGGCAAAGGCGCAGGAAAGCACAAAAATCTGCTGGTGAAGCTGTGTGTGTGTGTGTGTGTGTGTGTGTGTGTGTGTGTGTGTGTGTGTGTATCTTGGGGGTGTGTGTCGTGATTAACCCCATTGATTTTGTTTGTTTGTTTGGTTTTGGGGGCCATAACTGGCAGCACTCAGGGGTTGTACTACTGGCTCTGTGCTCAGAAATTACTCCTGGCAGGCTTGGGAAGACCATATGGGATGCCAGGAATAGACCAAGCATGTGCAAAGTAAACGCCCTCCCCACTGTGCTATCACTCTGGTCCCTTAATCTGATAGATTTATAAAGCATTACTATTGGTTGTGCCCTTTGCTGGAACCCTCTAAAGGGGTCTCTGCCATGGTCCTGAGCTGAAGGAGAGACTCAGCAGCACAAGAGGGCACAGAGAATTTTCCAGAGTCTTCTGGCCAAAGAGACCCTAGATGTCTGTTCCTGAGAAGTCTCCCATGGGAGACAGGGTGATTTCACTCTGGGGTCTCTATCCCTTCTAGCAGCAGGCCAAAGAACTCTTAAGAGCTGATGGGTGTAGTTCTCTTGTTGGGACACGAATGCTGAACAAGGAGGGACGCCATTTTTGTAAAAACCACATGGCAGGCTTCTTCTTAGGTTCTGAGCAGGGAGAGACACCATTTTGTAAGGACCACATGGTATGAGCCACATGTTGGGGCTTCACAAGCCTATTTCCATAGACCCATTTCCATTAGAAAACTGGAACCTTCTTATATCCCTTCCCTGAGAATCTTCCTTGGGCAGGGCTCATCCCCTTGGGGTGGGGGAATGGCCCTGGCTGGCCAGGCTGGGGGGTCTTGTTGGCAGACGGATTAGGATTAAAATATTAAATTTTATTCCAGTTGTGTGGTTTTGTCCTTCTATTATGGAACCCTACACTCTCTCTCTCTCTCTCTCTCTCTCTCTCTCTCTCTCTCTCTCTCTCTCTCTCTCTCTCTCTCTCTCTCTCTCTCTCTCTCTCTCTCTCTCTCTCTCTCCCCCTCCATTCTTCTCTCTTTCCATCTCTCCTCATTCTTCTCTCTTTCTCGCAGGTTAAAGAACAGTCAAAAGCTAGTGGGTGGTGTAGTTCTCTCTCTTCTTCTCTCTTTCCATCTCTCTCTCTCCCCCCTCACCCCTTGCTGGGGTTGGGAACCTGAGACACACTGAGCTCCATAAATGCACCCTCAGAGCCTTCAACACTTGTCCTTCACCACCCTGAGGTCGTAAACAAGCCATTTATAAAAACTGCCACTAGGCCACCAAAGGTGCCAGCTCCGGTTACATCCAGAGGGCTGGAGTGGAGTGGGGAGGGGTCATTTAAGAAGAGCGGGGTGGGGTGGGGGAGATAACCCCTGGGAATTCAGTTTCTCAGACTGGGAGTAAGGGGCATAGGCTGGAAATAGGAAACAGAAAGATTCATTGGAGCAAAACTTTCCGGAGGGGTAGTTGTTGGACCCGGAGGCCCAGTACTGAGAATTGACTGACTAGGGCGGGGGTGCTAAATCACACAGTGGGAGACCAGCGCAGTTCATTTCCCTATAGCCCGATCCCCTGGGGTCTCTGTTTTTCATTAAAAGGAAAAGCAACAACTATTGGTGTGTTCTCATTCATATGCAAACAAGCCCCTGACTGCCCCACTTGAAGTAGCTGATTGAAATTCTAATATTGATGATGGTATACCTTTGGCGGGGGATTCTGTGCCCTAATAGCAGGCATTAACCTTGCATTTACATTCACAGTTCTCCAATTTTCTTCTTAAAAATGCCCCTTTCCTAATGGAACAGATCCCGGGTCATGGGCCCATTATGTTTTCCAGTATTTTATTAAACAGAGGCTGCCTGTGAGCAGGGAGAAAAAGAATTCTCTTTCTCTTGTTGTCTGGTCCTCACCTTTGTAATAGAGGTGTCTAATTCTATCAATTTATGCAAATTTCTTAAAAGTGGACTCGCCTGTTCTGTCTGATTTTCTGGAAGCCGTGTTGTACTGAAAACAAATCTAAGTGACCGGAGGTCTGCTAAAAAGCCTATCAACAAAATGATTCACTCGGACAAAGAATTAGCAGGCAAATATGTAGCTTTCCTTTTTTTTTTTTTTTTAAAAGAAAAATTTCCCTCCAAGCAGTCTCAGAAATGGCATTCAGAGAGGTTCAAATTCTCCAGTCCTGGAGGGCATATTCTAGAAGGTTGGAGATGCCAACTTCTCAGGCCAGACTGATACTTTCAGTGGAAAGGCATGCTTGGGAGCTAGCATTCTATTAATAGCCAACTAAGTAAAAATTTTTTGAGAGCTCTGCATTCTATTTTACAACTTACAATCCTAATGGAAATCTAGTTCTTCAATTCTAATGGAAAATAAAAAAAAAAATAAAAGATCAACCAAGCCCAGCAATAAACATTAAGGTTGCTAAGAAACCTGCAGAGCAACAGGCTGTTTGCTTTGTGGATGCATTAACCCCGTTTATTTCCTGAGTGTGTTCATTTGTTTTTCTTTTCTGCAAACTTCATCTCTTTTTCCTGGAATCACTGGTTTCCAGTACAGTCCTCCATTCAGACAGGATACAGACTAATAAATAGTCCCTTTCTTAACGTGGTTATTTGTAAGCCTACCTCATTTTTTTCTTTAAAAAATAAACAATCATATACCCAGAATGGACCCAAGTGTGTGAATAACAGGAAGAAACAGCAACCGCAATTTTGAAGTCTTCTTCCAAACCTGAAGGAGGACTCGAGTCTTGGCTAAGCCAACTAAAAGATGAGCATTTTCAAAAGAGAAAAATTAGATTAAAAAAAAAAAGTTAGGAGGGGCTGGAGAGATAGCATGGAGGTAAAGCGTTTGCCTTTCATGCAAGAGGTCATCGGTTCGAATCCCAGCGTCCCATATGGTCCCCTGTGCCTGCCAGGAGCAATTTCTGAGCATGGAGCCAGGAGTAACCCCTGAGCACTGCCGGGTGTGACCCAAAAACCACAAAAAAAAAAAAAAAAAAAAAAGTTAGGTAAATGTATTTCCACTGAGGGAAGGAATCCACATGAAGGGAAATTCTGATTGCTTTTGTGCAGTTTGGTGATTTTTAGAGGAGACACGACCATGTGCTGGGCACAAGTAGGTTGAGCCCCTAAACCCCATTCACTATCCCTCCCACCCTCTTTCCTCACTTTGAGGCTGTTTTCTTGACTCTGGGGTAATTCTGTGAGGCCTTAGGTTCTCAACATGGGTGGGGAATGCCATTTTGTAAAGGATTCTCTTTCTTAAGCCTACATTTCCATTGGACACCACCTCGAGTTATCAGGCCACACCAGGTAGCCTATGTTGAAAGAACACAAGAGAACTGTACCCTTGTGTAAGGTACCCTAGACAACAGCAGATCATTTGTTTGTTTGTTTGTTTGTTTTTTCGGCCACACCCAGCAGCGCTCAGGGGTTACTCCTGACTCTGTGCTCAGAAATAGATCCTGGCAGGCTCAGGGGACCATATGAGATGCTGGGATTCGAACTACTGTCTGTCCTGGATCAGCTGCGTGCAAGGCAAATGCCCTACCAACAGCCAATCATTTTAAAGATCATCAGAAGCTAGAACCTCCCCATCTCCTCCCTATATAAACTGGCCTGTGATCTTGGGAGAGAGGGTGTCACTTCCTATAGGAGATGGCCCTGGCGAGCCAGTTTGGGGCTCATGATGGAATAAAGTCAAGCTTCGCTTTATTTATTTATTTATTTATTTATTTTTGGTTTTTGGGCCACACCCGGCGGTGCTCAGGGGTTACTCCTGGCTGTCTGCTCAGAAATAGCTCCTGGCAGGCACGGGGGACCATATGGGACACCGGGATTCGAACCAACCACCTTTGGTTCCAGATCGGCTGCTTGCAAGGCAAACGCCGCCAAACGCCGCTGTGCTATCTCTCCGGGCCCAAGCTTCGCTTTCTTTTTGATTGTGCAGACTCATCCTTCGACTCTGGGCCCTAACAACTTCACTGCTGCCAATGTGGCGAATCTTTTTCTCCATGTTGCGTTCACTTTCCAGCTTCCTCCATGGCTTTTCTGACCTCCACTAGCCAGAGAGAGTAGGAGGTGACCCTGGGGTTGGGATCCTTACCACCTCTTCTCACCCACCTGCTCCAGCTGAGAGGAGCAGGTCTCTAACCTCCCCACCCACCCCAAAACCATAGCTACCAATCATCCTCATACCCTTTCCTGAACAAGGCCAGGAGCTGCAGTTGTTCATAGGGCAGTGTAAGATCCTGCCCCCACGGCAGAATGCAGCCAATGGAGACGAGTCCTGCAGCTCCTCCATCCAACAAGACAGTGGGGAGTTCTTAGGCTCTGCTCTCATGGCAGAATGAAGCCAATGCCCACAGAGCCACCACCCAACTGGACAGTGCAGACTTGCTCTTCACTCAGGCCTCTATGGCGCCAATGGAGCCAATACCCATAGTGACCACCCAATAGTTGCCCTTTGCCCCCACCCCTGTGGCAGAGTGTAGTTGACAATGGGTGTCAACTCCCGCAGAGTCAGTACCCAAGAGGACAGTGTGGACATGCTCTTTGCTGCTGCCCTGATGGCAGTATGTAGACGATGGAGATGAATTCTTGGGCGAAGGCAAGACTACATTCAAGGAGGGTGAGTTGCTGATCTGCCACATTCCCTTGTGCCCCAGGGCAAAGTCAACCACCTCACCTGCAAGTCGTGTTTTGCCCATGATCAAGTAATGTTGCTTGTGTGCCCTAGACGCCTGAACATGGGTGCCAGAGACATGAGTGAGAGCACGTCCGAGGAAGCCCTCTCTGCAGCAACTATCTAGAAACACCAGCGCCTCACACCATAGACCCAACAAGTAAGTATCTGCTGGCTGGTTCCTTCCCCTGGAAAACCCATACAGTAGGAATGAACCAAGGACTCTGTGCAAGGGACGGACAGAAGGCAGAGCCAAGGCACGTACCCACGAGTCTTGGTCTTTGCATGGTAAGGTCAACACCAAGATGCACGTACCCATGGGCTTGGAAAACAGGATAGGGACACAGGGCGGTGATTCCGGACTGTAAATGTGTGTCCTGTTGGTGGGGTCTGGGGGGGAAAGAGCCCTGGAGAAAATGTATTGAGCTGTACTCAAGACGGATGGCATTTTTCAGTACGTGCTGTACTTCACACATGAAGTAGAAAACAAACAAAAATTCCAAGCTAAGGACACAGTTATTTGGACTGCAAGATAAGGAGACAAGCTCTTCAAAACAAATGAGAAGTGAGTGCTGACTGGCTCGTGCTGGCCGAATGCCAGCTGGGTGGGCACATCCCAGAGAGCTTCGTGGGAATCGGTCCTTACCCTCTCTTCGGCACCCAGAGGAAAGTGACAAAGCCCAGGGATTGGCACCTTGTCACAGTCTGGACCTGGATGCAGACTCTAGTGCCCTAGAGGATTGAACTTCTTAGAAGTGGATCTGAGTGGCAGTGAACGGGCACAGAAAGCCCCAAATCACCAAAGTGCAAGGCGCATTTCCCAAGCCAGTTGCTTCACTGTCCTTTTCTGGAAGGAGGGGAAGCACAAGTCTCCCTAATGCAGACAGTCCCCCTGGAAATGTACCTGCTTAAGAGAAAAAAGACCACCAAGGACATGGGAGGTTTCTGTGTCGCCCATACCACCATTTCAGCACCTGGGCAAGGGGGGCAGTTTCATCCACTTGGGAAATTGCTGCTTGAAAGGCTTTAGGGACTTGGGGCTAAAGCCCCGACTTTCACGTGTGAGGCCCTGGGTCAGATCCCTGGCACCATAAGACACAAACAAAAATCCTAGGCAGAAGATAAAGGTTTGCAGGCCTGCCTACAACATGGTTCCCCATCTGAACTCTCCCAGGACCCCAAAGGGAGGATGAGTGTTGGGAGATAAGATGTAGGAACTGGAGAGACTCATCAACACATATAAATTCCTTTCTGCTCACAGATAAGATTGCTATGCAATTCTAACACTTGAGTTAACAAAGGCCATTTTGACATGACTTGAGAAGAGTTGGTTAAGAAAAACATATGAGGGGAAGTAGGGCAGAGTGGGCAGAGCACTTGCTTTGCATGAGGCTGCCTCAGGATGAATCCTTGGCACTGCATACAATCCTCCAAGCCTTTGAAGGAGGGATCCTTGAGAGCAGAGCCTGGTGTCAGTCCGGAGTACTGTAAGTGTGGCCCAAACACAACACAACAAAACAAAACAAAACAAAAAAGCACCAAGATTATCCCCAAGAGAAAACACTTGCAAGGCAGGCACATTTATTTGTAAACATAGCATTTTATTAACAAAATGTTTACACTCTTCTTACAATACAACACATTTTGTAGTGATTTAGCATGTTATATTCTATGGAAGTTTACCAGAGAAGACTCAAGCCCAAACAATTACAGTTTAAAAGTATGCCAAATCAACCACCAGTTGCCAATACTACCAGCTTTAAGTAGAAAAAGAAAAATCTGACAACAAAATCCAAAGATGTTGAGTTTGCTGTGCCAGCATCTACAAACAATACAGCCATGTGGTTTATATTAACTTAGGTCCAGCCTAAGATGGCAAAAATAAAGTCTTCAGACATCCCCAGGAACCCGGCAGACCAATGTCTCTCTCTCCTTTCATCCAGGCAGGCAGGGATGGCATGCGTGGCGGCTAGGGCAGGCAGAAGCGTGGGTTCCTGACATGGCTCCACAGCGGTCTACACTGTTTGATGCTTCCCCTCACAGACATGATTCTAAAAAGGCACAGATATATGACTCCTAGGAGAACTAAGACTGCCGTCCGACCAGGAGGCAGAGCGTTCGGGTTTGAATATTGAGGTCCATCTCCCTCTGTTGCTCTTCCACCCCATCTGAAGGGCGGCCTCACCTCTCCACCACTGTTCCAGAATGATCCAGCATTTCCTTACTCCTGCTAGGTAGGTAGCCTGGTGCATCCTCCCTCAGCCTGGGGCTGTTGGGGGCTGTGTCTTGCCTCCCTCACCCCTCTGAATGTGACCACTCGAGAATGTCATATGCACCACGTAGCTGGGGTGTCTCGAAGGCAGAGCAAGCCCACCCACCACCAGAGCAGTAAGGCCAGATGGAGAGAAGCCGAAACAAGTCCACCCTACCGAGGGCCGAGGCAGGACAATTATGGGAGTGACTCAGAGCAGGAAAGGATGGAAGGATGGAGATGATTAAAAGCAGAGAAATCTTTTCCAGGGCCATCAAGGCTCCAGCGACACAATAGAACACACATTTTAAAAACAGAGCTGCCCATCAGCTGTTCTGATTAGCTCCTGCCACTCAGCCATCTCTCTGACATCACGCACCCGAGGCCAGTTATGAAAAAGTTCCCCCATGCCAATAGTCAGGGATGCAGAGACACTTTTAAGGCTTGTCCTCCAGAGTCCCCAAGGGGCCACATAGGTGTAAGTGGGACAGAAGAATGGAGCTGTAACAGTGCTCTGAGAGTCTCTCCACAAGGCCGAGATGCTGTGTGTGTGGGTGATCCTAATGGGGTGAGAAGGTCCAGACTGACCTCCTCCAGCTGGGGTAGGGGTGGGGGGCTCTGGAAGCGCCTTGGGAAGAAGATATGCCCCACTTTCTCACCAGGCTGATTTCAGAGGCTAGGAGGGTTTCCTGGACTGTTTCAATTCTCAGCCAGATTATTGGCCTTGGGTGTGAAATGCCATTTTCAAGACAAGCCGTTTCCTCCAGAGCACTGCAGCCAGCAACTTGCTTCCCCAAACACGCACAAAAGTTCCTGCGTCTGGGGCCATCGAGGGGGGCCTGTTTGGATTCTGCAGCATGATTAAAGAGCACATCAAGGGCGGCGGCTCAAAACTGCCAATTAAAGAAGGCGCTTGCTTTCAAAAAATCATTACTGTCTTAGGGCTTGCTATTAGCTGGCTGCATTCTTGGCACTGGACTCCACAGTTCATGGAAAGAGCCCCAGAATTGTGTTTGTTTCTGCTGTAAACCATTCTGATGAGTCACCGGGCACCAGACAGAATCTGGAAATGCGCTGCTAATAAATCGAACAATTTTTTTCGGGAGGGGGAGCTCAAGTTGGTTAAGTCTGCCTGAACTTGCCGAAGACATAACCCACTCTCAGCATCTTTCTATTCAAAGCGATAAAAGGAAGATGAAGTTTCAAGATTTTCCTCTTATTAAACTCCCTTTTTTTTTTTATTTTAATAGAAGCCCCGAACATTTCCACATATCTAGAATTGATTCTACTCCACAAGGAAAAGCACACACTGATTAGTTCTTCCTGCTCTCCAACAAATCCAAGTTGATGTCTGCTAGGGGAGGCTCCAGATCTGGCCAGTAAATCAACTTCCTCGAGGTGAAAGCATCCTGAAGGACAAATGGAGAAATATGGAGACGGAGGGTTCTAGTTCCTCCCTTTCTTTATTCTGTCTGAGGGGACTGACTGCGTCACACAGGCCTCTCGCTTATCATTCTCTCAGACAGAAAGGAAGGGGAGCTCCTGGAATTTGTCAGACCCTTTGGATAGTTCGGAGACTTTCATTTGCACATAAAACAGGACAAATGCCCCAGAATTCCATTAATGTTTCTTGCAAATCGGATAATCAAATTGCCTGGATTTCTATTACTGGAAGTCAAGACAAGTAGCTGCTGTCGAGAAAAATGGGCAGTGCCTGTTTCTCTCTCTCTCAGTGCTTGGCTAACTGCCACCTCCACCCCCACCCCCCATTTTTTCTCCCCCAAAAACTCTCCAGTGGAATGTTTATCTACCGAAGAAATGTGTGGCTTGGGTCATTTTTTTGTTGGCATATTCCAGCAGGTAAAGCACAGCTCAGAAATGCTGCCTTGAAACAATTCCTATTCTCTGAGGGGTCCTGGTTAGTGAAGGCAGATATCTGCAAGAGCGAGAACCCCCCGAAGGGCAATTTCTGTGCGGCTAGAAACTATGAGAGGGTGCCAGTGTCCCAATTTAAAAAAATATTGTTGTAAAATTTTTAATTTTGCTTTTCGGGGCAGACCCAACAGTGCTCGGGGCTTACTCCCGGCTCTGCTCTTAGGAATCATTTCTGGTGGTACTTGGGGGAGCCTACAGGATGCTGGGGATCGAACCCAGGCCAGTGCAAGCACCCTCTTTCCCAGCTGTCCTATGGCCCTGGCCCTGCTCTACCCTTTCAAACGTGTCTCCCAGGGTTTCAGTGGCTCCTGCTGGTGGCTCCCAGTACCTGACGAGTGGCGGTCTCTCCACCTGGGCTGAGGGTGACATTTCTGGTCCTTTCCCTCCTCCCAATCACCCTTCCTGCTGCTACTCTGGGGAAGGGAAGAGAAAAGAATGAACATGAATTTATTGAATTGATAGCGCCTCTTCCATTTCCTTCTCAGAATACAAAAGGCACAATAATGAACAAAATACCACTTGAAGCTGACTGCACCGAGGCCGACATGCCAATTAGCGTAGCCTGCTTCCCTCTGCGTCCCTCCGGACAGAGCGCCCTATAAACCCAGGCCCTGGGCTCGCTGCTTCAGGAGGCACGGCGGTTACCGAAAGGGCATTTTCATCACCACCATTCCTAGGGCTTAATTCCGGAGGCCTGCTAGGCCCATTTCCCTCCTAGAGAACAAGAAAGAAAGAAACGCAAGACTTCCAGAGAAAAGTTGGAAAAATTGAAGGTGGCCTTTTGCCCTTTCTTTGAAAAGAATAAGAGTGAAGAACTTTCAGGCAGGACCCCCGCCCGCTTAAAAAGCGATTGAGCCGCTGGTACAAAAGCATCCATCCCCGAAGACACGGGTGGGCGGCCAGCAAATGTGTGTATAATGGAAGGCTTTAAACCAAATCACAGACGGGCCGCGGTGAAGTGCGTGATTTTCGAAGCAGCTTGGCTGCACGCACTGCAAAGCAGGTGATGGGCTTCACCAAGAACCCCGGGATAGGCAGGCACGCTCGTCTCTCCCAGCCCAGCAGACAGGCAGTGGGAAGGAATGGACAGGACACACAATCCTCCTGTTCCTTTCTGTTCTTTTAATCACGACCTGCCAGCTCCCCAGAAAATCACACAACCAGAACCAACACACTTGTGGGATGGGAGAGTTTTGCCCAAAAAACTGAGAGAGTGACTGGAAAGAGAAAAACAAAGTCTTCACTTCTGTTTCACTGATAGCAATCAATATAAACTTGGAGCCCAGAAAGGGTTTTTCTCTTTTCAGTCCCTAAAGTTGAACCCCCAAAGCAAAAAAGCAAAAAAAAAAAAAAAAAAGCCTTGCATCCCAAGGGAGCCAAAGACATTTTTTAAGATGGGGCTCCGGCTAACACCCCGGACACCAAATCCTCTTTCCTAATAAGAATGAGCTGCAGAGAACAGATGAAGTGCTCCAGAGGTCGCCTGCCTCTTCAGCTCATCTTTCCGGGGGAGGGTGCTCAAGCTCAACGTGCGACGCGGACTCCCACTTTAATATTCATCTTTGCATTTCAGCGGCCAACAAAATAAATGAAAACATCTTCTCCCACTCTCCCCGGGTCTGCGTTACAAACTGGAGATAGCAATTTGCCGTGGCTGTGGCCGAGCATTCAAAGAGAGACCCCAGGAGAAATAGGGCCATGTGGATTGTTGATACAGACTGATGGAAGCGAGGGCAGGAGAGACACGGTCGAGATGGGTGAGGGATAGAGGTGTCGTGACAGCCACACACCAGCTGTCCCCCTCCCGCCTCCTGTTAATCAAACATGGGGCGAGCCCCGAACAGAACCCCCCGCTCTGCGCCTGGGAAATGAGAAATCGGGACTGAAAAATGCACGGCCAGAGGGCAGAAAAGATGCGCTCGATGCAGGCTGGATGCTGGGAGGTCGAGATGGATGCTGTGTGTGTGTGTGTGGGGGGGGGGGGGATGACAGGTGGCACCTATGCAGTAGGAAACCAATAGGACCCACAGGTCAGGCAGCAGGAGAAGGCAGCGCAGGCAAGGCAGCAGCACAGCGACCTGCTTTCATTCTTGTTGTCGTGGAGACAGAGGCCAGCACAGGGAGCCAAGGACAGGCCAGGGGCGGGGACAGACGCAGGATCAAGTGGAACCGTGTTTAGTGCTCAGAGCCCAGTTCTGGGGAAGAAACCAGGTGCCAGGCAGGGCAGGAGCGAGCGAATCGACGCAGGATCTGCAGAGCAAAAGGACGTCAGAACTCCCCCGCACCACGTCCTATGTGCTCGTCAGAACCCACACTCCGAGACACGGGGAAGGGAGGGTGACGGCGTTTGACGTGGGCGTACATCCAGGGCCAGGAGGGGGTGGGGGGGGATTCTACAAGTTTCAGCCGTTCAGTTAAGGAGCACTCAGTTTCAAATTAAAGCTGTTATGGCTCCGATTTCATCTGGAAAATTTCCTTCCCTGGCGCACCACTCAGGCCGCAAATTCAGGACTAAATTAGACCGGGAACAAATTTCACTAGCTCCACTGAAGGGTCTCATTTTAAAATCCACTCTGAAAAAAATAAAAAATAAAATCCACTGTAAAACCTCATTAGACTCCCCACGAGGGGAAGGGTCTGAACCCTAACTCACCGAGAAAGAAAGAGAGAAAGGGACCAGAGAGATGGGGAGACCACTGGCCAGGCAGGCTCTGAAAGCAGCTGGTGTTGGGGTGCTGTATGGGTGAGAAGACATGAGAGGGGGACGGGAGCAGGGGGGCTGAATGCCCCTCTCCCAGCCCCAGCAGGGCTTGTCAAAATGGACTGCGTGTCTTTATTCCCACTCCCAGGTGGGGCCTAGGGGGAGGACTGAGGAGCTCAAAAGTCCTAAGGCAACGAATCTGCACCTGTCCCCCACGGACAGCCCGAGAGCTGGGGTGAGGTGTGGGAGAATGAGGGGAGTGTTGAGTGAAACATAGGATTTATTCATGTATTTACATAATTTATCATCTTTAAGCAACAGTCTCATAAATATAGACTACGATTTGACATATGTTAAGCGACAGATAATTGCTTTTGTCACCAAAATATTTGAGTTAAATAAAAAAAAAAAGACAACCCCCCCCAAAAAAAAAGAAAAAAAGAAAAGAAAAACAAAACCCCAACCTGACAGCGTTTACACCACGTTCTTTACTTTCTCTTCCTCTTTTTAAACTATTATGCCTACCGGTTTAAACATATGCAATTCCATTTCTCTTCGGGGGCCCCCTCCCGTCTTGATCGGAAGAACTTATTACCAAAAGGTGCCAATGATGTGTTGGGTGACAGAGAGGACAGGGTCAGAATGCAAACCGGGGCGTGAGATGCTCATCTGCTATTATGGCTGCGCGTTGAATGCCGTCTCCCGGGCTAATGCAGCAATGCAAAGTGCTCTGAGATGGCGCGGATAAAACCATTTCCATCAGGCCTATAAGTCACCCATTTTAACTTCAAATAATAATTGCTCTCCCTCCACTTATGATATGTCGCCCTATTGGAAATGATACAATTCCCCGGAATAGTGGTAATGGGGAACCACGGGAAGGATCATTTCCATCGGGGCTTTTCCTCAAGATCCTGAAAGTGCTAATTTTCCCTTTACAAATGTTACAGAGAGCCTGGATTACTAAACTGCTCAACAGTTGAATCAGCCCAGTCCGCCGAGTCCGGCTTCCTTTGCAGTAAAGCCCTAAGTCAGTGATGTGATTCCTCTGCCCGCCCGCATCTCGACAGAAGGAAGTGCCCGCACGGAAAATGTCCTCGCCGCGGTCTTCAATCTCGGTGAAATACCTTTTCTGCCCCATCTGGCTGGTGGGAGCCGACTGCCCGCCCGCTTGTCCGCAGGGTCACCTCCATTCTCACCGGGGCTGGGTCAGCAGCAGCTTCGCCTGGGCTCTGAAGGCTGTCGGCGGAGCTTGAAGCCCTTCCCGCCCGATGCGGGGTTGGAGTCAGAGGATGGGATTCTTCGACCTAAGCCGGGAGAGAGAGGGCAGAATGAGCTGGAAGGCTGTGCATCTGTCTGTCCGCTGCCCGATGCAAGAGAACCATGTCCCGTTAAGACTGTTCCTTCCCCTAGGGCAGTGCTTCTCAATTATTTTCTCATGCCCCTCTAGGAAGAAGAAAACATTTTTTGCAACCCCCTCTTGTGACTATCTTTATTAAAAAAACTTTAACCTGCAAAACAAAAACATATAAAATAAATTTTTTTGTTTTGTTTTTTTGGGCCACACCCGTCGGTGCTCAGGGGTTACTCCTGGCTGTGTGCTCAGAAATAGCTCCTGGCAGGCACGGGGGACCCTATGGGACACCGGGATTCGAACCAACCACCTTTGGTCCTGGATCGGCTGCTTGCAAGGCAAATGCTGCTGCTGTGCTATCTCTCCGGGCCCCATATAAAATAATTTGAGCTAAGTTTTTAATCAGAGGTGATGTCTGGATTAATGACTACAATGAGCATGTTTTACAATGCATAGCTTTTCGAAGTGGGGTTTGAAGCAGGACACAGCAATTCTCAGTTCTAGAGACATGCAGAGACATAAACACGGGGCTTAGCACTTAGCTTGTTTGCCAAGGTCAAACGCACCCCCGTGTGCCCCCCCCCCACCCCGCGCCCCACTATTTGAGAAGCACTGTCCTAGGGAAAACAGATGTACCCTTCTGGACTAAGCTCTCGAGTCACAGAAAGGTTGCAGGGCTGTCCCGGTGAGGACTGAGTGTGACCCACCATGTAGGCCTTGGGAGGGTGTCCAGGTCAACCCTCACTGTTCCCCAGGGCCACAGTTCCCCGACTGACGCTAGTTCCATTCTAAGTTTCCAGCAAGGAGTTCACAGGGCATTGAGGACTGTAAAATGGAATATTCATGATAAGCCCACGAGGATAGGCCCAGGTGGTGGCAGAGACCCCCTTTTGGGAGAGGTGGGCACAGGCAAGCACAGGACACCACCCCCAGCGAGCCCCTCAGTGCTCTCCTCCCGTCTCATCACCTGCCCAGGGGTGCCCATGCCTTATGGACACGCCAAGTTCCACAGAGCAATCGCCAGTGATTTCCAACACTTGGCAGGGTCTCGACAAGGTGACACAGAGAGTTCTGCGGCCTGGCGTGCGAGGACACTTGCAGATGGGAATGGAAGGGCTGGGTTCTGCCATCTGAGTCCACATACTGGCATGCTGGGTATGATCGCAAGTCTCAGGGGCCACCTGCACTAAGTTGGGACAGGTGCTGCCAGACTGTATGTCTGTAGCCTCCTCCAACCAAGCAGGAGACTGACAGGCTCATGGCACTGCTCCATGAAGCAGGGACTTCTGAAGACCCCAGATCATGGAGCCAACCACCTGCCAAGCCGGCATTCAGGGGCGGCAGCAAGTACCTGGGTGCTGAGGCAGGCACTTGAAGACCATAGCGAGCACAGAGGTATATCCAACCCTGTGTCCTGACCTCTAAATAGGACACTTGAGACCATGGGGCCAGAAGCACCTTCTAACCACCAAATGGCTCACATTAAAATCTCCCTCCAATGAAAGAGGAAAGAAACCAGCTTCTTATCTCTGTGTTTTCAGCCTCTATTCAGCACAGTCCCTGGCACAGATATACTAGCAGTCCAGGGGCTAAGGGTGGAGGTATGGGAGGCATGCTGGGAAGAGTGGTGGAAGCATGCTGGGAATATGGCGGAGGGAGGTCAACACTGGTGGTGGGAATGGCCCTAATTCACTGTCACTATGTGTCTGAAATACAACAGTGAAAGACCTGTAATTCACATTGGTCTCAATAAAAATTATTAAAAAAAAGAATGAGCCCCAACACGGGGCCCCTAACAAGAGGTATGGAGCTGAAGCTGCTGCCACAGAGGAAAATAATATGGTAAATAAACTCAATACACACAGCACCAACAGGGCCAAGTCAGTGTGGAGGGTCAGTGGGCAGTGCTGGGGGGTGGTGGTGGTGCTGCTGACTTGTCCTTCCCAGTGGTGATACAGGACTGCTCAAGTTGTGAACATTTCTACAACCTCACACTCCTGATAGGAGCACTGTTCGCCCACACAAATTACTTTGGGACGACAGGCTGTGTGTTAATGTGATTTTATAAGCAATGAATAAACAATAAACCCAGCTTGCCTTCTCTCGACATTTTTCTAATCTCCTGAACTGACACTCTTTTATTTTTCATACAGTCATATGGAGACCATACATACTCACTTTTTTTTTTTTAAACCCAAGATTTTTTTTAGTTACCACAGTTGACAATTTTCTTGTTTATAAGACTACTGGAAAAAAGACCTTCTAAAACTAAGAGTGGTGGGCAACGGAGGTGGTTGGCTCCAGTGGTAGGGCATATGACTAGTTCCTCTGAGTCCCTGGACTTGATCTCCAAAGTGAACCCACACAAATAAAAAAAAAAACAAACCCAAAGTGGTTAACAACATATTCCTGACACTGAATAATATAACACATGTGGAAAATTTAGCCTGAGGGACTGGAGCAATTGCAGAGTGGGGAGGACATTTTTCTAACACCTGGATGACCTGGGTTTGATCTCCAGCATCCCATAAGGTACCCCGAGCCTGCCAGGAGTAATTTCTGAGCGCAGAGCCAGGAGTAATCCTTGAGTACTGCCGGGTGGCCCAAATACAAACAAAAAAGGAAAAAGGAAAATAGAAAAAAAATTTAGCCTGAGCTGTGGAAAAAAGAAAAACCCAGCAGGTTTTGCACTGCCTGAGGAATGCATCGGTTACCAGCTATTTAGAATCTGGGTGGCAACAATATCAGGACAATCACTGGCCAGTGGTGTGAGCCCCAGCCCATAGGTCACTGGCCACAGTAGCTGGCTGGCAGCTGGGCTTGGCTGACCTGCAGCTTTGGGGAAAACTGCCGCACAGGTGGCCATTTCTACCCACTGGCACAGGCTACATCTAAGTTAGGTCCCGGTTCTCTGAAACAAAATTTGGGGGTCAAGTAAAAGGAGGAGACACAGGGAAAAAGGCCAGCAGTTGGGCAGCCAGAGACTTCATTCCAGGGCGGCCCAGCTCTGCCAGCACAGGCCCCTGTGTGCACCTGTACAGGCTCTGTTGGGCCGGTCACGCAGCTAGAGCACTGACAGCAGCCAGAAGCTCAGACCTTGCTCCAATATCCATCTTTGCTCTTTGTTCATGTGCAGTGCCAGGGGTAGGGCCCAGAAGATGGTCTACGAGGGCATATGTCCACCACTGCATTCCCTCCTAAACCCGGTGAGGGGCCTCATTAAGGGTATTCCTGTGGGGTGCTGGTGGGAGGGGAGCCCTGTTGCCTCCTGAGAGACCTTTCCTACATGCAAGCTCACTCCATCCCCCTTATATCAGAAAGTGTGATGGTAGTCGTGGTGGTGAGTCCCTATTTCTGTGTGCCCGTGTGACTCCCAAAGAAGGAGACACATCCCAGGAGTGCAGGCTGCGTGGTCTGTGCCCTGCTGGAATGAATTCGGATAACATGAATAAACATAGAAGTTCTCTGCAGAAGACCTTCTGAGCCGCCCACCGCAGCCTGGCCTCCCAGACACGAGCCTTGTAACTCCCTTAGGGAGGGCGGATGAATCTGGGGAAGGACTTTCTGCTCCTGAAATTCCAAATGCATTCCACTTCCCTTTATTTATTTATTTATTTATTTATTTATTTATTTTTTTCCATCTCCGATGGCTTTGGACAACTAATTGAAACCCATCTAGAGAGAGACGGCAGGAGAGATAGCTCCCGGGACCTCAGTGCCCTGTGCATCACTCATCTACAGCAGCTGCCTTTCTAGAAGCGTCCGAGCCACAAGGCTGCTCCTTCCAAGGTCACTGGCTGAGGCCAGAATCAGAAACTCAAAAGACGAGCTGGCCCTGCAGCAGGAGTCTGCATGGGAGCTGCAATCGGGTCGAGTCTCCTGGCACACAACAGACTCAGCAGGCACAAGCTACTCACTGATTTCGATAAAGAGTTCATTGATGTTGATGGCGTTCTTTGCACTGGTCTCGACAAAGATGGCGTGGATGGAATCTGCGTAGTCCTTGGCGTCTCTCTCCAGAACTTCTCTGTAAGGCAACAAGGGCCACTAAGGGGCTGCAGGGGTAATGTCTCACCCTCCCACCCCCCAGCGACCCAGCAGTTAGTTAACTTAATGAAGACAAGATGGCAAAGCAGCTGGTGAGTGAACTTGGACAGGGGCTCCCTCCCCACTGGATCCCAGGAACTGCCAAGCTCCACTTGTGCCTTCTTAAAGGCGTCTGCCTTGCGCGTGCTAGCGTAGGACAGACTGTGGTTCAGTCCTCCAGTGTCCCAAGCCAGGGGCGATTTCTGAGTGCATAGCCAGGAAGAACCCGGAGTGTCACCGGCTGTGGCCGAAAAGCAAAAGCAAAAGAAAAGTTAAAAAGAAATAGGTATCCTTAAAAACATGAACTTTTCCTATACATGGATGGACATGGAAACTTTTATGCTGAGTGAAATGAGTCGAAGGGAGAGAGACAGACACAGAATAATCTCACTCATCTGTTCCTCACTCATCCCATCTATGGGATTTAAGAAAAATAAAAGACGTTACTGTAATAATGCCCAGAGACAATAGAGATGAGGGCTGGAAGGACTGGCCCACGATATGAAGCTTACCACAAAGAGTGGTGAGTTTAGTTAGAGGAATAACTAGACTGACAACTATCATGACAGTAGTAGTAAGTGAGAGAAGTAGAATGCCTGTCTCGAATACCGGCAAGGGGTGGGGGAGGAGGAAATTGGGGGGCTTTGGTAGTGAGAAGGTTGCACTGGTGAAGGGGGGGGGTGTTCTTTTTTATAAGTAAAACCCAACTACAAACATGTTTGTAATCATGTGCTTAAATATATTATTAAAAAATAAACACAAAAGCAGGAACCCCCCTGCCCAAGCCAGTGTCCCGGGAGTGAGAAGTCATATCTGATAATCTGATATCTCATATCTGATATCTGGGTGTTGTGGACAGACACAATTGCACCCGTCTCGACCAAATCAAATCAGCTGCAAAGGCCTGCGTTCCTGATTGTAGTGGCTACGTCACGACTCCCAGCGCCAGACGCACTAGGCATTTTTCACTGTCTGAGATCAAATACGGGCCAGCCGCATATTGGCTCTGACTCTGTGAGACGAGGCGAGAGCCATCGGCGGCGGGATCTTGCACGAATGGCTCACCTGACGTCGATTAGATCGCACTTATTTCCTGCAATGGCGACAACAATATTAGGCGGGCCGTGCTGTCGAAGTTCTTTAACCCAGTTCTTCAAGGTGGAAAACGTCTCCTGTGACACAGCAGGGAGAAGCGGTCAGCCCAGAGTCGCCAAGTCAGTCCTCAAAAACTGGCCCCCGTCTCACTCCCCTGCTTTTCCTCTGGAGTCCACCTAGTAGCACTCGGGACTGACTCCCGGCTCTGTACCGGGAATCACTCCCGATGGTGCCGGGGGCACCCTCTGGGCTGGCAGGGATGGAGCCGGGGTGGGCCGCTGTGCCCTGGCTCCGGCCCTCGGTCTTACTTCTTTCGTGATGTCATAGACGATGATGGCTGCGGCGGACCCTCGGTAGTACATCGGTGCTAAGGCACGAAACTGTGGGGGGAGATAAAGAACCAAATAAATGGGTTACACGCCGCTTCTATTAGGCTCTGTGGCCCATTATCCCCGCACAAAAGGCAATCACTCTCTCCAGCCAAAGACGACGACGTGACGCATTAAAGCAAATGAACCAGTAATTACCAAAGGCAAAAACTTTTAATGTAGCACTGAAATGTCTCTCAGAAGATAGGTTAGCATAGAGCTTTATAGGAATTAAATATCGTGCTATCAACAATTGCAGCGGCGAGAGAGGCTTTGTAATTGAACTCAGTGTTATAGCCCCCAAATTCATTTGTTCAATAGTCCTTTAAACTTTGGCCTCCCAAACTATCAAGGAGATGAAAATAAGGCTGCACTCCCGGCGCCAGAGAGGCGGCTGCATTTGGGGGGGGGGGGGTCTCCTGGAGACGGGCCTGTTAGCAAAATGCTGATGGTGCCAAGAAAGGAAAGCCCAGACACTGCCATTCTGGGGGGCTGGAGGGGGGAACAGGATAAGCAGTGTGACCACCCCCCAATGGGGGACAGGACCCATACCAGTCCCCAGAACTCCACTCAGCATGCACGATCCTGTCCCCCTACACAACAGGCAGGACAGTGCAGGGGCAAGGGAGACAGAGAAGGAAAAATGTCCAGTCAGAGTGGGAGACTAGCGGGGCGCTCCTTGGGGGTGTCAGTTGTTCCATACAGAGGCGGCGAGACTCAGGGCGCCCCTTCCTCCCTCCCTTCCTCCCTTCTCTCCTTCCTTCTTCTTCCCCCTTTCCTGACAAGAACTTTCTCTACACGCTGACTCATCTGACCCAGTCCTGGTCCTGACCCCTCCATCTGTTCTCCAGCGTTGAACCCCAGCATAGGTACTTTGGGGTATCAGCAGTGGACCCGTCACACTCACAAACCAAGGCCCTACTCTTCCTGTCTGCAGGCCCAACTGTGGGGCTTGGAAGGGTCCTCGGTGCTTTGGACTTCACAGAAGACAGCCAGCTATCTAAACCCTGCACTGCCTGCAAAGGGGCAAGAGCGGACTCCAGGCAGGCTGAAGAGGAATGAGGAGCCCACCCATGAGTATGACTGGTTACCGGGAGGCCTGTCTCTGGGGTGCAGGCAAGGAATGTGCCAAAACACAGGGAAAACAAGAGATGCCAATCGGAGAGCCTCCCTGCCCCAGACAGGAGAGGGGTTGCCCCCTCCACAGCAGCTGGAGCTTTCGTGCCAATGAGATGACAGTGTGTCCACCAATATCCAGAGTTTCCCAGTGCCTCGCATCCTTGCGGGGCTCCAAAAGTGAGCTGACAGCTGTGCCTCTTGCGCAGCCATTACCTGTGGGTACCCCTTTCTGTGGAAGGCAGCTGTCACTCCATTTTGTTTCTTGGGGGGACGATGTCCACTGGCTCTGGCTGACTCTAAGATCCTTCTCCAGCTCTGATGTCGTCCTGTAGCAGGACCACAGCTTTCCTGCTGCGACTTCAGCCCTCATCTCCGACCACCACCTCTCAGGCTCCAGGCCCCCTCCAATGCTTCTAGGTCTCCTCAGCTGAGGCCAAGGGCTGCTGGGCCCCCTAACCTTGTTTTGTGGCCTGTTGACTTCTTTAGCCACCTGCCCATTGCGCTTCTCTCTTTAGTCATTCATTTCCGTGTTTAGTGTTTTCCTCCATCTGGACTTCCAGACGTTGAAAGCTGGCCTTGGCCTTTCCATCTCTGAGCACCTGGAGACATTTTGCTCCAAAGCATGGACAGTGATGGCACCTCAGCCCTGAGAGGCTGGTCTTCGAGAGGCAGAGTTGGAGCTGTGCTGACCTGATTTTGGGAGCCGACCTTGGATGCCCAGGACAGAGCCCTGTTGAGCCTTTGATGGAAGGCCCAAGCTGTTTCCTAACATGCTCCATCCACCATGGTGAGCTTTGATTCCAGCTACAAACTCTCCTTTCTTTTTTAATTTTTTATTATAAAATATTTATTTAAGCACCATAATTACAAGCATGATTGTAGTTGGGTTTCAGTCATAAACAGAACACCTCCCTTCACCAGTGCAACATTCCCACCACCGATGCCCCAATCTCCCTCCTCAAACTCTCCTTTCTTTCACGAGAGCATCAGCTCGCTCTAGCTATGTCTGTGTGTAGCCACAACTTGGCTCTTCGAAGGCTGGAGTGGGGCTTATAGGAAGACCTTGGGGTTTCCCACTTGGCTGAATCCTTGTGGGATCTGCCTCCGTCCTCCAGGTGTCCTTGAAGCCCTGAGGAGACCATCTGAAGCCCCAGGCCTTGTGGCCTGTGTGGTCAGCCTAAGGTCACCCCAGATGTGTGTGGCTTCCTCCAGCCCTCTTGCTCTGTCCCAGGCCGCGTCGGGTTGACTGGCAGGGCCCAAGCTGCCTGCCTTCTGATGGGGACCAGATTTTCTACAGTTTGCTGCAATCAAAAGGGAGCATGTTCTCAATCACACAGCCAATGTGTTGCATTGGTGTGAAGGAGGGAACAGTGAAGAGAGAGAGAATCCTGGCATGTCAGCTTCCCAGAGGAACTCTGCTTCCTATCTGGCTTCAGAGCAGGGCTCCAAGTCTTTCCTTCCAGCCCAGTCACAGGTAGTTTCTTGTCTTTGGGGGTGTTCAGCCCCTGGACACACACGCAGTTCTGTTCCAATAGCCCCTTGGACCAGCCAGACCTGGCCCAGGGATAACAGAGTCAAGCCATGTTCTAGAGGAGTCTGGGGCCATTGGGACCCTCCTGCCTTCAGGATCCGGGGTACGGCTTAGGGAGTCCTTCATGACCTCCTGGAAACAGTCACCAGAAGGAAGGAGCCATTCAGGGGCCCGAATCTGGATGAGCAGACAGTTTATGTTGGGTTCTGGGCGGGGGGCTTCTGGATGTAGCCACAGGTACATGGCCGGCAATGGGCTGGTTCTACAGGGCGAGGGCAAAGAGTGTACTCAGGGTCAGATGCATGCAATGGATTACTTGTGTGTGGTGGCGCATACATGAGCGGTAGCTCATATATGTGTGGCAGCACATGTGTGGCGTGTTGGTCTGCCCAAGAGACCCCTTGGTGAGAATCGAGGCACTGAGGCGGAATTCACTCAGAGCAGCGACAGGAAGAGAAAGGTCTGGCAAAGGTCCTCTGTCAAGAAAACAAATATCAAGCCCTGACAAAGTTTCATTTCATATGACAGGTGACAAGAGGGAAGATCATTTCTCAGCTCACGCCTGCTTCCGGGTGAAGCTCCCTGACAGGTGATCGATGGCTGGGATGCAACAACACAGGGTGCACAGCGCAGTCTTGTGGGGGCGACTTGTACAGGCTCATCGGGGCCTCTCGGACCTCCAGCCACAAGCTGACCTTCGGCAGTACCTCCTCAGCACCAAAAGCAGGACTCTCTTTCCAATCAATTAATTAACTGGGACACCCCAAGGCATCACTCGGGGCTTACTCCTGTCTCTGCACTCAGGAATCACTCAAGGAGGCAGTGCTCGGAGGCCATATGGGGTGCCTGGAGCAAGCCACAGCAAATACCCTTCCCTCTGACCTCTTGCTCTGGCCCTTCCCTGCTTAGTTAGGGTTGCAAGCTTTCAGGGTCATTTCAGAACTTCCCCCAAAGTCACTTTTCCTGACTTAATTATGAGAGGTTGTACCATCAGAAGGACAGCCCTATTCTCAAAGCGATCAGGTACCTATTATTTGGGGGGGGGGGGCAGTGTCACTTGGGGATGGAACTAATGCAAGGGCCTCATGAATGGGAGGTAAGTGCTCTGTGGCCATGCTGTCAACAGTTATGCGGGTCAAACAGGGGCTGTCTGAATGGTGGGTCCCTGTAGGGGGGACTTCATTTCACTGGGAAGGAAAGACCCCCTTCAGTAGGGAGCCCGGAGTGACAAAGAGGCCCAGGGCAGAGTGAGCACCCACGAGCGAGCAATCTCTCCCTACCCTAACCTCTGTGTCAAAGTAGAGGCCATTCCCACACCTGCACTGGCATTGGGGCCACGAGCCAGGACTCAGAGGATGGTCAGGAGGACTGGTCCTGTCCCCAGCAGAGAACAAGCAAGGGAGGAGCTGGACTCCAAGCCCAGGGGCTGGGCTGCTCAGGATCCAAGCACTTGGCAGCCCATCGCCAGCTGAGGTCTGCAGAGCTCAGGGTCTAAACTAGGATGGGACAGTGGTCCCCAGGGAAATGAGCAAGGGCAGGTGGCCAGAGGGAGAGAGCTGGGGTGGGGAACGTGGACCGTGACAGCACCGAGGAGGCAGAGCAGGCTAGGCTTCTGGGGACAGAGGGCTAATGGCCAGAGAGAGGCTGAACATGTCTGTGACACTCCCCTTGAGGGCTGGGGGGACAGCAGCAGGGAGAAGATTTTAGAAGGGGAGCAGGAAGCACGCCAAGGAGCCCAGAGCACAGAGGCACTAGGGATAAGCCAGGTTTGGGGGGAGACGGGTTTCATCAAAGATCCCTCCATGACCAGGTCTGAGAACACACACACAGTGTGTGTGTGTGTGTGTCTGTGTCTGTCTGTCTGTGTGTATCATATATCTGTCTCAGGAAACGCACCTGCAGAAATAAGAGCACGCAGGTCTTTCGGTAAGGCGGGGGCCAAGAAGCAGCAGCAGACCAGCTCCCAGACACGGTCCCAGGTGACCCTCACAAGCATTTCTAGTGGCCGTGACGGGCAGATGTGCGGCTTTTCTTAACCACCATGACACTCTGGGACATTGATTCTCGCCCCAGGCGCCAGCTGTGGGCCGGCAGACCGTGCCCAACAGGGGGCCATGGCGGGCCCTTGGCTGTCGCCTGCCTGCCCACCATGCCGACATGCCTGCTAACGCGGGCGTGCTGGAGGCCCGGCCAGGCAGCTCCGCGGGCCCACAGCAAGGACTCCCAGCACGGAATCAATTAGAAGTGGGGACACAGAGAAGAGAAAAGCAGCTAATTACGAAACAGAGCAGCATCCTGCTATTATGGGGGCCGGGAGGGGGAGGTATAAGCCCTTGTGTTTGTCTTCTTTTATGTCCGAGGGAAAAAAGGGATATTATCCAGCCCACCGCCGAGCAGGATAAACTCGGGATTCAAAGCAGGACGAGATCCCCTATTATGGGCTGATTCTTTATGTTGTGTGTTTTCTGTATCATCAGCTGCGCGGGAGGGTAATTGGGCCCGATTCAGTGAAAGGTACACATATTAGTGGGACGAGGCCCGACAAGTTCCCAGCTAATAGGACAGCCTGGCGGCCGTCTATAGACCTATTCAGAAAGATGCGGGATGGGTGGGCAAAGGTCTAATTGTCCTCCGCACTCTATTCGAGAGGCACGACGCGCAGGCGAGCGGGGGCGGGGGGCACTGAACACAGAGCACGGAGGAGACATCAACACAGGCGAGACGCCCCGTATTTAAGAGACAAGGGCAAGGGATGGGGAAAATAAGATAATGATGATTAATAATAATAACCATAATAATAATAACAATAATAAAAAGGGTGAAGAAACTCAGTGGCGCAAACTTCAGACTTGAAAATGGCCCAAATAGCTAACTCCCCCCAGAGGAGAGCGACCCTGGCTTGTTTTGTGTGTCCCCCCCCCCCCCCCAGCTGCCACTGGAGACAGGTAGGGCCTCTGACAGATCACGTTCTTCCCCCTCGAGCTCCACTCGGAGAGTTTGAGATAGCACCGGGCATCTCTCAGAGAGGGCCCTGTTGGGCAACCAGATTACACAGCCGATGAATACTCCCTGCCAGGGAGAGCAGACGGGGGTCTCTTGGGGGGAGAAGAGCCTCTGGCTGCCAGTTCTCTCCCATGCCCGCTGGGCACCCTGGCCCACGCATGGGTTCCATCAGCTCTTGTGGGAAAGATGCCCACTTCTGTTTGGCCACCATGCTGGAGGCAACTAGTGATTGCCTAATGGAAGGTGTTCTGCGGAAGCCTCAAGCCTTAGGTGCCACGAGTAAGGTTTGCTGGACTCTTCCCACCAGCCACATGGTGCTCTGGGTAGGATTTTGATCACGCCTGTCCGCCGGCACTTACTTTTAAGACACTGAAAAGTCATACAGTGCTTTAATATGCAGGGTGTCTCTGTGCAACAGAGGTGAGTGACCCTCCACTGGTCTCAGCAGGGCAGGCCACCGGGGAAGCGAGCGGTCGGTCGACTACTTACTCGTTCCTGTCCAGCCGTGTCCCAGATGAGAAACTTATGGAGCTCATGCTGGTACTGGACAGTCTTGGTCATAAAAGAGGCCCTGGAACGAGAGATGGGAGTGGTCAGTGGCCCCCGTGGTGTTTACTCCAGTCCCGGCTGCTTGGGGACACAAGGAAGAGTTAGACCGTCTGCCCAACATCTTCAGGATGAGTCTTCCTTGGGGGTCTGAACGTGCCCAAGTTCCGAATCAAGGGAAGCAGGAGAGAGATGCCTGGTCTCAGCATTAGCCTCCCATGCGAAATACAGATGTGCTTCACCCCTCTAAAAGCAAACAAACACCCCTCTAAAAACACACAAACCACCCTTCTAAAAACTTTTTTTTTTTTTTTTTGTGATTTTTGGGTCACGCCCGGCAGTGCTCAGGGGTTACTCCTGGCTCCAGGCTCAGAAATCGCTCCTGGCAGGCACGGGGGACCCTATGGGATGCCGGGATTCGAACCGATGACCTTCTGCATGAAAGGCAAACGCCTTACCTCCATGCTATCTCTCCGGCCCCACCCTTCTAAAAACTTAAAAAAAAAAATCAAAATCTCAACACCTGGTCATAAAGAGCCGAAAAGGAACCAACACAAGCAGAGTCACTACATTGCAGGTGCCAGAGGAGAGGTGAGCACGCCGGCAGAGGGGCAGTCCCTGGCCAGGTGAGCAACCACCAGACCCACCTATGCCCAGCGCTGTGGACACACAGGGGCCTGCTGCCCTGAATGCCCCATCCACCCTCAAGGATAGTCCCAGGGAGCCCTGCCTGGCAGCTGGGGCCACTCCACCTTCTCCCTCGCAAGGAAGCCTCAGCTCCCCCAGTCTGGCCAGCAACCAGGACACACCCCTAGAGCACCACACCAGGCCCATTAACTCGGGGGCTGCGGAGTGTGCACAAGAGGCTGCCTTGGATGGAGGAGGCCTGGGTTCTATAATGACCCTATGCACTGGACTGGGGGCTATCTCGGAACACTGCCAGGTGAGGCCCCCAAACCACCAAAATAGATGGGAAGACTTTCTGAATTGAGAGGAAACTCAGGAAGGTGTCAGGTTCTGGTAGCTTTAAAACTTAGCAGCAGAGATAATGAATTCCTCGCCGTGCGGATGGAAATTTATGGCTTAGCAAACAGTCTCCAGAGCCATGCCTGCGAGGAGGAAGGGGAAAGAAAGCGGGCGAAGGAGCCAGGGCCCATTTGGGGGCTGGGTGCTTTCTGTGGGATATTTATTTACAGGACACGCACCTCTTGGTATCCTTCGCAAAGTGCTTTCTGCGTGGAAGGGGCTCTGTAAAACGGGCATCGGATCCAGAAGTTCTGGTGACTCACCGTGATTAAATCAGGACGAGCAACATGATTTCCCACTTAGGAAAGAACGAGGCATTCAAAAAGCCTTGTTTATGGTGGGGAGTAAATGATAGGATGTATGTGGAAGTGCTTTGTAAATTGTAAAACACTACACCTGCCCAAGGTATTATTATTATTATCATCCCAAGGCAGCTCCGGGAAATGTTTTAGTTTAGGCCTTGCAATTAAGTCCTAAAAGCTCGCAACTCAGCTCCCTGTCCATTACGGCCCCGGTGTCGCATTCAAGAGTGACAACGGGCATCCAACAGAGGCCTATTATCAGAGCCGGCGCATCCAACAAATGCATTTTGTCCGATCAAAGGACAAGAGATGAAATATGCTTCAACCCGGCAAAGCGCGGGGAACAGGAGAGGCGATAATTGAGAGGCAAACTTTCATTGGAGGAGCGGCCGTCGCCCCGAGTCTGAGCACCCACCGGCCATTCCCCCTTGAGCTGGGCGCAGCCATTACTGGCCAAGAGGCGACAGGAACGGCGGTGACTCCTTGCCGCTGGCCCTGGGCCACCCTCCACCCCAGCCCGCCACCGCTCTTGATGCACCCAGGGCTAGCGGCTGAGCTCGCCTCTCTGTGGGGCTGCACCTACTGACCAGCATCACTCTGAACTGCTGGTGCCGTCGGGGACCCTCCTGGCCTGGCTGTTCCCCCCAAGTCCCTGAGAACTCTTTCTTCTCTTCTCCCCCACAGAGCTGGGCTGACTCATGGCTGCAGGGAAATCAGAGGCGAGGCCCCTCGGGCAACCGGCAAGGCCAGAGCTCACCCTGTCCAGCTGCCCCTCTGCTGGGGCATGGTGCGCTGTCGTTGGGGAAAACTTTCACAGCTCTCGGTCCCCGAGCCGGGTCCCCAGCCAGCCCTCCAAACTCTGAGGATGAGCCCATTTGCATGCACGCCAGCTGGGGCCCTTCATGGCCGGCCACCGACCTCCCCTCAGCGCCTCCCATCCTCCAGCTGTCCCTGTTTCTGCCCCCCACGTGCCCCGCTGCCCATCTGTGAGCACCTCCCCACCCCCCACCCCCTGTGCTCCCAGCTCAGGGACTGCCATTCCTGGCTGCTTTCTTCCCACTGTCACGTCTGTTTCCACAACTTCTCGCTTCCCTCTTGTCCCCGGGCTCAGGCTGGGCTCCCCACCTTTATGCAAGAACATGCTTTATGCAGGAACATGCTTGGGGGAGCCATGGGGGGACCTCGACTGAGACTGCTTCTGGTTGATGTGACGGCCCATGAAGACGGATGCTGGGTGCTCCATGCAGGCCAGTGGCTCCCACCCCAGAGTCACCATGCCTTTCGGTGGCTCCCAGTGGCTCAGACTGAACTGCTTGGTGTTCAAGCATGGGGACAACCTCACTCTAGGCACAGAAAAGCCTAGCATATTGGTAAGGACTGCAGGGGTGATGGACGTAGGCAGGAAGAGGGTAGGAGTGAGGGCCCAGGGTGCGCCTCACCCCCTCACCCTCAAGACCATCGGCACTTTCTCCTTCCTTCACCTCCATCTACCTGTCCCTCAACCTGGGAATTGAATTCAAGTTTTAACTAGGCCCGAAGCACATTGCGATTCTGGCGTTCCCTCCCCACCACTGGCTCTCCGGGGTGACTCCTGTACCTTCGGGTTCAATGACGAGGCGGGCATGAGACCGACAACTTGCTTTCCAGAATACAGGCGAGGGCTCTGCTATCCATAGGACACATTTTTATTTTCCAGGCTGCCATTTACTTGTCTGATAACCTTATTTTTCACTCCTAAACCATCTCTCGCCACTTCGCTGCGGCAGATCTTATTACCTATTTAATCTAAAATCCCTACTAGCATTATTTTCCGAAAGCCAGGAGGCCTTCCAGGCGCTTCTCCATTTTCATGACACCCTACGACGCCGCGCGCTCTGCGAGGGGCTGACTGGCTCCTGCTGGTACTGCGTGGGCCCGAGCCCCTGCCGGCCCAGAGCAAGGCGGCTCCCTGGACAAGCCCCTTTCTGAATGCCGCCAACCCAGAACAGAACAGAATGCTTGTGAGGGTTAACCACCCACTAAGTGAAAAATCGATGAAGGCCCGTCATGCCTATGCTCCAAGCTCCTGCCTGGTGCTGGGCATGGTGTTGGTTCTGCAATTGGGGTCCAAGGCACAGACACTCCCCTGCCTACCCAAGTGGGCACGCAAGGTGGCCACCTGAAAGAAGATCAAGGAAGGCTGGTGTGGCTATGGAAAGCGTGTACGTGGGACTTATTCTACCACTATTCTCGGGAACTTTCTGAGTTTCCAGAATCTGCCATCACCTGGGGATAGTGTGCGTTCCTCCAAACCCTTCTCTGAAACTCTCACCTCACTCAAACCACTGGCCTCTCGGGGTTCACTAACAGTCACTGCCCACCCCCCATCAGAGGAGTACAAGACATTGTGCCCCCTGGATTCCTGGATTTGCCCCAAGCAAATCCTCCAGAACTTTCCACATTTTTTTTTATTCTAGAAACTCAAGAGAAAATTGCTTCCCATGCAGCCTTTTCCAGCTTGTCAAGAATGACCAATATAAGGGGCTGGAGCGACAGCACAGTGGCTGGGCGTTCGCCTTGCACAGGACAGACCTGGATGGACCCGGGTTCAATCCCCAGCATCTCATATGGTTACCTGAGCCTGCCAGAAATGACTTCTGAGCACAGAGCCAGGAGTAACTCCCGAGCACCACTGGCAGTGTGGCCTCGGCATCCCATATGGTCCCCTTTACCTGCCAGGAGTGACTTCTGAGCGTAGAGCCAGAGGTAATCTGAGTGGCCCCAGGTGTGACTCAAAAACCAATAAAAAACCACTCCCATGAAATAGTGAACAGCACCACTTCCTACAGGACACTCCTCGCCAGCCATCCCGGGCTCCTGGGACCACCTCAATCCGATGGCTCGTGTCCAGGTGGGCCCAGAGCTAACGAGGCCACAACTTGGTCCTAGCATGTCCCTGAGACTACCACTCTGTTCCTGTCTTAAACAGGACTCCCAAACTGCTCCAAACTTGGAGCTGGGGACTGAGGCAAGGCCCTGGGGAACCAGACAGACCAGAGACGCATGCACGCAAGGGGAGACAGAACTCATGTGGACACACACGGGCGAAGCCAGCAGCATGGATGGATGGGGTCAGAGAAAAGGAAAAAGGGGGACAGCAGCCTGTAACTACACTAAAAAAGATGAGGCAGGGCCTGGGTAACACAAGGGGACCTGGAGCTGGACCTAATGGCTGTGAGCTTCAGCCTGGCCTGGGTGGAGGGCTCTGGGACGCCTGGCAGCCGAGCACCATCAGTGCACGCAGTCCTGGTGTCATGAGTCACGCCAGTCACATACAGACTGCCACCGTGCTCATGAATTTTCTGAACAGGGAAAACACTCACACGGTTCGTTACCCCAAAGGCACAGAGCAGGTACCCGCCAGCTTCCTCCCCCGGAATCTTCTCGGTCTCTCTTCTAGGATGCAAAGCTTTGGTCTTTTGGGTATCCTGACTGCCACCAAGACTGTCTGATCACCGTATCCCTAGTCAGATCCAGGGAGATCTTCTGTGGGATCCAGTCTAGGCAGCCAAGCGACGGGGAACACAGAACAGGCAGGGCCAGTCGTCAGAGGCACAGACTTAAGGTGCTCAGGGCTTCATTACCAACTAAGCATCATCCATTAATTTGCTTTCTCTTTGCCCCTGTTCCCTCACCTGCAATCTAGGAGCTAAGTTTATTCATTAAAAAAATAATGATTTTTTAAAATTTTTACATCGCACCTAATGATGCTCGGGGGTTACTCCTAATTCTGTACTCAGAGATAATTCCTGGCGGTACTCGAGGGACCCTTTGGGATGCTGAAGATGGTACTAGGGTGGGTGCATGGAAGGCAAACACCTGCTGTGTTACTGCTGCGGTCCCAGAATAAACTTTAATACTTCGCTGTTTATAACAAAACACTTTAAATATTGTGTGCATTTTATAGTCTCAGCTTATCTATTATTCATGCACGAGTAGCTTATCACCATACTATTTATTCATCAAGTGCTATTAGGACACACACAAATGTATGCTTTCAATCCAATGAGTTTTGGGGCTGGAGCAATAGCAGTGGGTGGGACGTTTGCCTTGCATGAGGCCAATCTGGGACTGGCCCAGGTTTGATCCCTGAGTGCCACAGATGTGGCCAAAAACCGCACCCTTCCCCCCCAAATCAATGCAACGAGTTTGGGCTTCTTACGTTTGTATAACTATTGCTCAAAGTAGAATACATTTTTTTCTATGACTCTCGAATGTCCCCTCAGGGAAAGTATCCCATTCCTCTTCATTCTTTTGTGATTTGTGTGGCTTTTGAGCCACACTGGCAGTGCTCAGGAGTTCTTCCTGTCTCTGCACCCAGGAAATTTCTCCTTTCCCTTCATTCATCTCTGCTTCCAGCAAGTTATTTGACCAGCACTTCATAGGTTAGCTTTGATTCCTGGAGTTTATAAAAATGGCATCACAATATACCTACTGTCTTCTTTAATGTTCCATGTTGAAATTTACTTCACTATTTCTTAGACCACTACTTCTTGCTGTATGGTATTCCATTGTACACAGCATGTGGCCTCATGTTTGGCTTGCTTGTTTTGGGGGTCTACCTCCAGGAATTCTCAGGGCTAATTCCTGGCTCTGTGCTGGGGGGGGGGGGAGGGAGGTTGGTCACACCTGGCGGGGCTCAGGGAACCCTACGGGGTGCTGGGGACTGAAAAGAGTCGGTGTGTGCAAATCAGGAGTCCTTCCCACTGAACCATCTCTCGGGCCCATGTGGCCCATTCTTCCGCTGAGGTGGTTTCTGTTTGACCATCACTGCTGAGGTTGGTATGAGCACCACGTGTCATTCCAAAGCGCCTCTTTTCATTTCTCTGTGGGAAGGAATTGCTGGGTGAATGGGGACATTTCCCTTCATAAGAGAAAAACTGCCTGCCTGAATGGCCCTGCCACAGTATTCGGCCACGACCAGCCGCCAGCATCGACTGTCCCATCTCTGGCAGCAGGGGCCCCCCAACATCGACGCGCCCACAGTCTGAACGGTGCCCAGGCCTGCGTAGACAGAGCAGTAGAGCACCTCATGGGACCCACAAAATACAACTCTTGGGTCCAAGAAAACGGTGAGTTCATGTGCATGTTTCTATGGCTGGCTGGCATGGACTCGCCTAATTTGGACTTTGCCTCTCTGCTCTTCCCCCTGTGTTCTTTTTGTTGTTGTTGTTCGTTTTTTTTTTTTCTGGGTCACACCCAGCACCTCTCCTGGCAGGCTCAAGGGACATATTGGATGCCAGGGTTCGAACCACTGTCCTTCTGCATGCAAGGCAAATGCCTTACCTCCATGCTATTTCTCCGGTCCTACCTCTGTGTTCTTTTGGCTACTGTGTGTGTGTGTGTGTGTGTGTGTGTGTGTGTGTGTATGTGTATGTGTGTGTGTGATCTCTAGAGGAATGGTAATGAAGGAGACAAACAGACATAGATGACAGTGCTAAAACTTCAGTGCAAATGTTCACTTAACCGAGAGTGTGTATGTGTGTGTGTGTGTGTGTGTGTGTGTGAGAGAGAGAGAGAGAGAGAGAGAGAGAGAGAGAGAGAGAGATCTCTAGAGGAACGGTAATGAAGGAGACAAACAGACATAGATGACAGTGCTAAAACTTCAGTGCAAAATGTTCACTATAACCGAGAACGAGTGGAAGTAGTTTGTTTATAGTTATTGAATCCTATTTGGGATTTTTCTGGATTGGAGTCAAGGACTTCACAGTGTGTGTAATTCAGGAATTAATGTTCTAAATCTTCACTTTTAAGCTTATTAGAGGAAAGTTGAGGTGTGCCAGATAGGGCAGGAGAGACCTATCTATCATCAGTAGATTTCCAGGCTTCGTGAGGCCGGGAGAACTGTGTATGGAAGTGCTACAAGGAGCAAACTGGGAGACAGAACAGATAACCAGAGGCTAATTTAAACTATAGCTACAGAAGTTGATCATAAAAATATCCGGCTCTAATGTGAGCATGCAGTTTGTGCTAGCGAGACTAATATGCTCCTGAGAAGTAGCCAGAGATCTCACAGATCAAGTGAGCCCATGTGATATCGCTCTTTTGAACTCTATTTTATCTCACATTGAATTTCTGGCTAAGCTTCTCTTCTCTTTCTCTCCCACATTCAGTGGTGCTTCAGGGACCCTGAGGTGCCGGAGACTGGATCAGTGAGCGGCAAGTTTCAAACATGAGTGCTCCACTGAGCCACCTCTCTGGCCCTGTCACACTTCTTTGTGTGTGCCCAGTTTTTCAGTAATTTCTTAGGGACAGCTGAATCTGTGAGTTCCTCCCACCCACTGTGCTCACTCTGTCTCTGTCTCTGTCTATCTCTCTGTCTCTGTCTCTATCTCTGTCTGTCTCTGTCTGTCTCTGTCTCTGTCTCTCTCTCTCCCTCTCTCCCACTGCCTTAAGTTAAACTATATGTGATAAGCTTATATCTTGGTCTTAAAAATGAATAGTGTCCATTAAACTTCTTTTAGTATTTATGATATGACTCTGCTGGGGGCGAATTCTATCAGCTTTTGTCTGAGAATATCTTTATTTCATCTTTTCCTGATATGAATGCTGACTGACTAGAGAAGTCTTGCATGGCCTGTGCCCCACACCCCTTTCACTCAGCTGCAGCTCCACGTCAGTCTTCAGGTTCCCACAGCTTCTTATTATTGTGTCAGGGGATCCGGGACCCCTCTGCAAAACTCAGCCAACCAATGGTGTGGGCTTGTGGGATAAGACCCGAGGACCAGGTGCAACTGGGAGGTGCTGGGCGGCCTGGGACACTCCTGGCCAAGACAGGCCTGGCATAGGCTATGCGCTTGACCTCAGTGTTGCTCGGCATCACTGGGCCACGCCTGACTCTAGAGCCTCACTGGACAGCAATGTGGCTACTCTGAGTCTTTGAGATGCTGGCAGCTGAGAATCTGAGGAGACAAGCTGGGTATCAGTGAGCAGACCCTGTCCCTGCCGAGTGGAGACCTCATGAGGAACAGGGATAGGCAGGCAATGAGCAGGGATGCTGGCCCCTTGTAGACATGAGATGCTTCTTCCGGTTCTGCTGAACTGTGGTCAGCCACATGCAAGGCCAGGGGGCCTGAATTTCATGACAGGGCTTGAACAAACACAAGGTGAAAAATTCACCTTCCTACACAGTTTATTGCAAGTAACTAAGAGATCAATTAAAAAAAAAAAAAGAACAAGACTTGGGCAGGGGTGAGTGCTTGAGTGTGAGTCTGATTTCCTGCACTGCAAAAATAGAAAAGCAATATAGAAAAGCAAGTAAGGTAACTAGGCTCTCGAAGAGTCTATTAAAGAGGATGCCAAAGGGCGCTTTTCAGAAAGAAGGAAGGAGCCCCCGCAGCAAAGCAGAAACACAGACAGATGGGACGAGAGGCACTGGGCAAAGTCAGCACCGGGAGGAAGTGCCAGGAGAGCAGCAGCAGCTCCAGGCCAACCTTTCGGCTGAGCTTGAGAATTCAAACAGGAGACTACAGAGGCGGGAAGCCTACAGCCGGGGTATGCGATTCCCTGAGCCGCATAATGCGAAGACAGCACGACTCACACGAGACTCCATGCTTTCCAGAGCAAACACTTCAAGAATAATATGAGAATATGTAATTACCAGGATAATAACGAAGGGAACATAGCATTAGCGACAAAACCAAACGGCGTTCAGTCCCAAAGAACAGGGAGGGAAAAGAAAGGCACGGCAACGTGGAAAATTGCAGGTCTCCACGTAAACATAACAGTAATTAAATTGCGAGCAAACTCAGTACTCAAGCAGAAACCTGGGAGTTGGGGGCCCCAAGTCTGGGAATGGTGGAAGCGGCTGACAGTGGGGAATGAAGTCCAGGGTTCCCCAGGGGATTAGGAAAGGGGGCAATGGGGATCCACACTCAACCTCAGACCCACAGCTGGCTCAAAGCTGTGCTTGCAAAGGGCAGTTACCACAGTTTCCCCCGAGAGGAAGACAGAGCCTAGACAGGCTGCTGCCAACCATGCCAACGAGTGAGCTGTGGGTCCCAGTAGGACAGCTACTGTGGGACTGCGCCTCTGACCCAAGAGCAGGAGATTAGAATCGATCTCGTGACAGGGGCCCAGTGAGCTCTATGGGTGTGGATCCAGACAGGCCATGACTGGGAAGTGAAGATGATTTCTCTCCCCTGAACAGGACTTGATTGGCAGCAGGCACTGCAAATTCAAAAATCTGTCCCTGAGCTGTCCCTGAGCAACTCGGCACTCCTGGGCAGGTAGAGAGAATCAAAAACCCAAGTTCCCTCATCTGCAGTGTCCAGAATACAATACAAGATGAACCTGGAAATCCCAGGAAATGGGGCACCAGGTTAAGAGTGGGAACACACAGACACCTGTGCTGGGCCCTATGGCGCCACATCAGCGGGTACAGAGAGCTCTCGAAGGAGTCAACGGTTTCTTATCATTATTGTTTTGGGGAAGCAATGATGGTCCACAGGCAAGACGAGTGGCCGGTGTACTGCTGAGCCCCATCTCCAGCCCAGGAAGAAGCTATTCTAAATAAAAGTGGGGTGTCATGAACAAACAGCATGAAGAATAGTGCGTGACAATGTAAGACCATGTTACGGTGCTGGGAAGTAGCAGGATAGAAATCCTCAGCAGTGCTTCTGTGACACGAGAGAAGAGGCCAGGGAGACCACCACGCTTGGGTTTCAGCCATTTCTAAAATAACTAACAATTCAACACTGAGTTATCAACAGCAGAGCAAGAAGACAGTGTAGGAAAAGAAAAAAAAAAAGTGCTTCCAAAAAGAATGACGGAGACTCTCTCAAATAATCAGATTTTTCTGATCCACGAAACTCAGTGAACTAAGGATATTACTCATCAAGAAGATTACAGTAAATTGCTGATCGCCAAAGATAAAGACCAGAAGCAGCCACGGAGCAAACGATGAATCACATTTAGGGGGAAATGTTAAGGGAGCTGAAGGGCCCTGCCGCAGAGAGCCGGGAGGCCAAATTACAGCAGGATGATCCATTGACAATGCTGCCACAAGAGCTCAGGTCTGTGATGGCCAGGGTCTGAATTTGTTTATTGGAAGCCCAGCCCCTGGCCCCTTCTCCCGGGGAGTCACAACCTGAGACTATAGTTAACAAGGGTCCATTGTGTGAGAACAGAGCTTCCAAGGGACAATCCCAAGGAGAATAAAATGGGATGTTGTCCCTCCAGTTTGCCACATGGACAAAGATCAAATTATGGTGTACCACAGAAAGGAAAAAAAAATGGCAAGACAAAACTTACTCCTGAAATCTTTATCCAGCAAAAAGGTTTAGTAGGGCAAGCATTTTCAGAAAGGAACATGAGAATCTGTCACCAAAGGCCCATAATACGGGGCAGGACCAGAGTGGCAGCACTTGGCTTACTTGCACAAATTGCCAACCTGGATTCGATCCCCGGCCTGCCATGCGGTCCCCCTGAGCATTGCTGAGTGTGGCCCAGAAATAAAACAAGATTTTTTTTTAAAGCCCTTAATATTGACAATGCCACAGAGCGCTTGACAAAGGTCCTTGATCTGAAGGGGAATGATATTGGATGAAAACTTAATTCTTAGCCAAGGAAGGAAGAACAAGGGAAATATGTGTTAAGAAAAAAATAAATTCATTTCGTTCTTTTTTTTCCCCTTTGCTCTTAATCCCCCCCTCCTCCTTTGGGGGGCTGTTGCGGAGATCAAACCCAGGCGTGGGATTTCTTGGGGAGTGAATTCTGGCCTCCTGGTCAGTGGTGGTCAGGGGGTGTGCAGCCCGGCTGCACCAACCACCCTCCTAGGGGGGCAAAAAGGGGGTGTCCCAGGCTCTCAGCAGAACAAACAGGGGAACAAAGAGCAGAGGCAGGAGGGCCAGTGAGTTGTCATTCTGTGCCGCAAAATGTCATCGTGAGTGAAAACACAGACAGCCGCCTGTTCAGAGAGAAGCTAAAGCCTCAATTCATCCAGGCCCGTGTGAGATTAAGTTACACTTCCCCAAGCAACTCGAAATCCTACTCACTTCTGTCTACCCAGAGGAAAGCGGAGTCTAAGCCCACCGAGGCTTCGACGCGCTCCAGATTCATCACTGCCCCCCCTCCAGGCCCCAAAAAACGATCTGGCTGCCCACGGCAGGTGCGGGGGAGAGAAGCGTGTGCTCTTCGCAGAAGCGACTCTCAAAGGGGTAACCGAGCACCGGGCCCCCAAGATGCACAGACACCAACACTGCTCCTGCATGAACCTGAGGCGGCTGTGGCGAATAAACCCTTATTTCCCCGGAGTAGGGACACGGGAAACTGGATACAAGGGTGTGTGGGACTGGAAGGAACTTTCTGGGGGTGGGGGGTGGCGGGGAGCGGGAATTTCTGAGTCTTGATTAGGAGGAGGGTTACACAGAACATACTTGATCAAAATCACATCAGCAGCTGCTTACCTAAAATAGAAAGAGACAGAGGTTAATAAAACCAAATGAGAGAAGAAGAGGCCCATGAAAACACCAGACTAGGAAAATCAGATCACTTTATTAGCAGCAGATGAATCTGACCTCGAGGCAAAAGGCCTTCCTGGAACTGCAGAGAACAGTTCAGAATGGCAGGAGGCTCGCATTATCAGCGAGAGAGAGGATTCAGCTGTATCAGGCAGCTGCAAAATAGAGAAGGTAAAAGGAACAGATGAAAAGGCCAAATAGGCCAATATCAACCGCAGCGGGAGATCTTAACCCTTTAGGAACTAATGGATTCAAGCGGCCCCCAAACCCAGCAAGAATAGCAGGGAAAAAAAAGAAAAAAAGAATGAACATGATGAATAATAATGAACCTAGCTCTCTATAAAAATACAATAGCTGCAGTGTATATTCCTCAATACATATAGAGCCGTCACCAAAATCCACACAGCAAAATAGATGGTTTCAAACTATTATACAAATTATTCAAAAAATAAAAAATGTTCTCACGCCTCAATTATTCCAGCAACCATTTATAGTGAGTTAACTAGACACTTTCTCTATATTTAGAAATTGAGAAATCCATCTCAAAGCCACGGATCAAATATTCAGCTAAATGACACTCGGATCAAAGATGAAATCTCATAGAAATCGGGAAATATTTTGAAATGAATGTGAATGATAATATTGAAACTATGATAGGGAAGAAATGTAGAGGATCCAGCCCAAAGCCCCGGTTAAGCAGTTTTGCTTTCTGAATGTTGGGTCTTGAATCCTGGAACTACTGAGTCACACCAACAAGGTTTTTCAAATTTCAGGACAGGAGTACAGGGCAAAGATGAGGCACTGACCCCAGTAATGCAGTCCCGAGTCTCAATAAGACAGAGACAAAAACCGAACACAGAACAAGGCAGAAACACGGAGATAGAGAGGGGCAGAGAAGAGAGCAGATCTCCTATTACTTGGTCAAAGCCAAACCCTTGGTCAGATATGTGAACAGGGCAACCAGAGTAGAACATTAACTCCTTATGGGTTTTTGAGTCATACCTGGAGGAGCTAAGGGTTTTCTCTTGGCTTTGTGCTCAGGGGTCAGGGGGTTTATGTAATGCTGGGGATAGAAGTCAGGTTGTGGGTTGGAGTGACAGTACAGAAGGGAGGGCGGCACATGGCTGACACAAGTTTGATCCCAGGCATCCATCCCCTATGGTCTTTTGAGCACTGACAGAAGTGCTTCAGAGTGCAGAGCCAGGAGTAACCCCTGAGCACTGCCAGGTGTGCCCCCCTCAAAAAAACAAAAATCAAAACCAGCCAAACAGAAAAGAAGTCAAGTTGCTGTGAAAAGAAAAGGCCCTACCAGCTTGAATTTTAACATCTTTAGGCCAATAATTTAGAAGTTTAGGAGAAAAACTTTAAAAGAACTCACAAAATCCAGCCTAATAAGTATGGACAAATAAATTGAAATATGAATGAATTAACAATTATGAAGACAGGGACTCTTCCAACTCATAACTCAGATGACATCAGTGATGGGTGTTACTCATCACCTGGGGAGAAATCAGGAGCAATTTTATAGAAAAACCTCCATAGAATTATTCCTTCCCAATTATTTTTAAGTCACACATCAATCTGACGATCACATCTAACAGGCATATTATCAAAAAGGTATTACATGACAATTTCACTTTAAAAATAAATAAAACAAAAGCAAACTAAAGCCAATAAAAAAATCAAAATCACAACACAACCTAAGTTGATTTATTAATTTAGTCCAAGAATGTAAATAAAACTTCAACCATGTAATTTACCAAATAAAGAAAAGAAAGAGACATTTATGTGACTGACCCAACAAATGTAGCAGAAAAAGATTTTGATAAATCTAATACTTGTAAAACAATCCCCGCAAATGCAAAGAACACTTGATCAAGTGGTAAGAGACCGGGACTGTCGTGATGGTGACGCTTCCCCTGAGAGGAGAATAAGATTAAGAACACTCACATCACACTCTCTTCAGTACGAACTGGACACTGAGCTTGATTTATTCAAATAGGTAATAAAAAAGGAAAAGCTTACTTAATCAACGGAAATGAAAATATTCTAAAAGTAATGCATAAAACTGCACTGAATGCCACACTCCAAAATCTGGAGGAAAAAAAATTAATCATAGGTGTGCAAGCCCACGAGAAATAGAAAAAAGCAGAAAGAAAATAATTACCGAAGAAAGCTACATTTGTAATAGCAGAGATTCCAGATCAGAAAAATCCCACTGACCTCGAGAGTCAATGGAAGGCTGACAAGTACTGCAGTATGAATTAGGGTGCTGGTAGGTACAGAATGACAAGATGTGACAGCAGCCACGAAACTTGCCTTTCGTATACCCGACCGGGGTTCATCCCCACCCCTGGAACCCCAAAAGGCCACTGAGTCCCACCAGGAGTGTGATCCCTGGGCAGAGAGCCAGCAGTCAGCCCCAAGTACAGCTGGGTATGAACCCTAAAGAATATTAATTTAAAAAATGGAGAGCTACGACTATAGAGCATGCCAAGCATAGTCCAGATGCCTTGGAGAAAAATGTGGAGGCTTAACGTCCTGCATGCTGATACAGGGACATGGGGATTAGAGGCCCAGGACACTGTGAGACTGAACAGGGAGAGTAGGAAAACAGACAGGCGGCCCCTCAGAGGTCACTGGGGTTAGGCTGTCAGTTTTAAAAGATGCAGAAGGAAAACATTCCAAAGTAGTCAGATAAGGAGGTAAATTGTGGTAGAACTGCTGAAAGTACCAAGAGCCAGCTGATGAGCTAACGGTGAAGATAGAACACAGAACCATGAACAGGGGCACAAAAGAAAAAGGGAGTGATGCAGAGGCTAGCTTTAAACTGAACAACACCGATGGTTCCACTAAATAAAAATGCCAAGTGCCAATACTAGGTCACAGAACTTTCTCTGAGTTCTGAAAGGAGGCTAGTGAGACCGAGGAACTGGATATTAAATTTTAACTTACTTTTAACTAAAGCCACACGTGTTTACCAGTAACTGGTTTTGAACAGTGTAGAAACGGTGAGATTAGAGAGAAAAGCAGGATCCATCATGTTGTTTACAAGGAACTCGTTCTGGCATTGAAAATAAACTGGTCAATTCTAAATGGAGGGGGGAGAAATGGGCAAATGCTAGGCAACAAAGAGCTTGAAAGAGCCCTCAGCAAGATGAGCGGAATCAGTCCAGGTGCCCGGAGCGAGGGGGAGGTCTGGATGGCACAGAGGCCGAGCCAGGAGGCAAAATAACAGCGGCGCCTCTGGGCACATCGTGTTGAGGGGCATCGTGTTCAGGGAGGCACAAAGGGATTTGGGGCAAGACAGAAACAAGAAAATCCTTCATGAGGGCTGGATATCAGACACTTCCCGTGTGGCTGCAGATGAGGGACTGGTCAGGGGGACAGGCAGCAGCACCCTAGAGCTGGGCCAGGGTGGAAGCAGCCCCTCCTTGCAGCCATGTGCCAAGTGGAAGGCAGGTGAGAGAATGTGGTGCCATGTGAGAGGGTTGCAGTGATGATGTCTATGTTTTCCGACCATGAGATGGGACCAAAACCAGTCTGACACATTTTCCGGGGGAAAAATGTATCTCCTAAACTGACGCCTTGAATAATTTAAAAAATTAAAACAGAGAGATCGAGCCAAAATAAGCGAGAGCGGGGGGGGGGGGGGGGGGGGGGCGGGATAAAGTACAAAGAAAAAATTAAAACAATATATGTGAATGAAACAAAAAATGGAAAATTTATGACCCTCAGAATAGGTAAAAAAAAAAATGACATACAGAAGCAGGAAAGATCTTCCAAGATACTAGATGATAATAGGCAGGATCGGAGCAATGACACAGCATTAGGGCATTTGCCTTGCACATGGCTGACCCGGGGACAGACCCAGGTTCAATCCCCAGTGTCCCATATGGTCCCCTGAGCTTGCCAGGGGAGTGATTTCTGAGCGCAGAGCCAAGAGGAACCCCTGAGTGACGCCCGATGTGGCCCAAAAACAACAACAACGACAACAACAACAAAAATGATAATAGGCAAACACAGGTACTACTTTATTCTTATGAATGTTTGTTTTGGGCGACACTCAGCAGTGCTTAGGGCTTATTCCTTGTGGGCTCAAGGAACCAACCACATGAGGTATCTGAGCCCAACCTGGGAAGTGGGCCTGCAAAATAAGCACCCTGCCTGCTGTCCTCTGACTCTAGGGTCCTGCTCTTCTTCTATTTGATTTGAGGCACCGGGATTTACTAGGGGTCTCCTGTATAAGCCCTCCCCCAATCACTGTCACTGTCACTGGGTCCAGAAAACTTGGTGCAAACAGGTGTGTCTCCTTCTTGAGAGACTCCAGCTACCAAAGTGTGTTCATGAAGGGAAGATTGGGGGGGGGGGGGCCAATTGGAGCAAGTGAACCTGTAGTTGCCGTTTTTCTATGAAAATTTCTAGCTCCGATGGCTTCATCTGTGAGCTACATTACACCTTGAAGAAGCAGAGAATGCCAATTCTGTATCAGCTTCTAAAACAGGAGAAGAGGGAGCACTTTCCCGCTGGTTTAATGAGGCCTTGACTCCAGCCCTCGAGGAAGAGATGAAAGAAAACCACATGAGCACAGAGGGAAAGATTTCAGCAACATTTGATCAGACTAATCCAATAACGTAGTAAAAAATGCATAATCACCAAGTGTAATTTATCTTAGGATTGTTAACAGTGCTTCAATACTTGACTCAACAGTGACTACTGGGGAGGGGGCAATGAGCCACACTCGGCAGTGCTCAGGGCTTACTCTTTTTTTTGAGGGGGGGTCACACCTGGCAGCACTCAGGGGTTACTCCTGGCTCTACATTCAGAAATCGCTCCTGGCAGGCTCAGGGACCATATGGGATGCTGGGATTCGAGCCACCGTCCTTCTGCATGCAAGGCAAACACCTTAACTCCATGCTATCTCTCCGGCCCCATCAGGGCTTACTCTTGACCCAGTGCTCAGGCATCTGTCCTGGCTAGCTCGGGGGATGATACGGGGTGCTGGCACCTTACCCTCTGCACTATTTCTCTGGCCCCGATCATAATTTCAGACTGAAAAAGGAAAATGTGTTCAGTTGAAAAAAATCCAACTGAGAGAATCCAACTGATAAGAATTAATAAAATACCTCTTTTATTATGTGTCTTTGAGTCACACTTGGTGATGCTCAGATGCTACTCCAGCACAGTGCTTGGGTGGACCTGGAGGCGAGTTCCAGGGACCTTGCAGAGCCAGGAGCCAGGCCAGTCAGACCTGCTGTGGATGGTGCCACCACGGGTCCTGACTGCAGCCTGGTGGCTCCACACCACAGCCCACTCACGAGCGTGACCCAGCACACACAGGCTGGTGGACCCCGCACTCCAGTCCTCACCACAGCTGCCAACCGGCTGCTCCTGGCTCTGGGATCGAGGGATTCCCAGTAGTGCTGGAGTCAAAAACTGGCTAGCACTCTGATCCCTGTGCTTCCCTGTCCTGCCCCAGAAGAGGGGACCTCTGAGGTCAGCCACCGGCAAAAAAGATCCAAACCCGTGAGCATCCCTCCTGTCTGGGAAGAAGACCAGGATGTTTGTTCTAGTTACTTCTCAACCAAGTCCGAGAGGCCACCTACTTGGGAAATGGAAAGAGGCAAGTCAAAGGGAATGTAAGGAAGGAGTACAGACCGAGTGAGCAATAATTCAGGAAGTCTATCGAGAGCAAAAGGCGAATCAAGTGCCGTATTTTGCACTCTATCAGAGGCACTCCCCTCCACCCGCAAGATGGAGGGAAAGGTCTGTGCCTCTTATGGAGCAAATGCCGCCTGGAGCTGAAGCCTGAATGCAGGGGAGGAGAGACCATCATCATGATTCTTAATGTCACATTGACTGCCACTCACTTAACATGGTTGAAATATTATTGTTATAGTTTATTAAATATTTTAGTACAGCATTTGCTTTAGAATATTTTTTTTTCTTGTTTTCCTCATCTAAAATCTAGGTGTATGTCTTATGGTCGGTTTCGTCTCAAGGAGCGAAAAAATAAGGTATCTGCGAGGCACATAGCAAGGCCTTGTAAATATGAACATTCCATTTACGGCACTAATGGCAGTGATCTGGGGGGGGAGGGGGTTGTGGCCATCCTAACACGGGGCCCAGGACGGTCCGACAAGCCTGCTGGAATTCATGGAAACAAACACACACGGCCACAACTTAATCTCTAGCTCAGACCTCAGACCGAAATTATGGCCAGGGAAGCTTTAAATCTCAGTCGAAGAAGCCAAACAAAATCACTGTACAATAAAGAGAGATTATCTTTATGACTCTGGTTAATCCAAGTTTCTTCAGCAGGCGATAAAAAGCATGAACCATACAGGAAAGTCAGAGCAAAGGGACTCATGCAAAACTAACAGCTATTGCAGCCAGAGCAATAATACAGCAAGTAGGGCGCTTGCCTTGCATGCAGCCGGCCGGGGTTCAATCTCCAGCATCCCACACAGTCCCCTGAGCACTGCCAGCAGAAACGTTTGAGTGCAGAGCCAGGAAATACCCTAGAGCAGGGGTCTCAAACTCAATTTACCTGGGGGCCGCAGGAGGCAAAGTCGGGGGGGGGGGTGATCCTTGAGTGCAAAGTCAGTAGTAAGCCTTGAACATTGGGGGGTGTGACCCAAACAACTAAAACAAAACAAAACAAGATTCCTCTAGGACAGGGCCACAAAATGTTGTACAGAGGGCCGCAATCGGCCCGTGGGCCACGAGTTGGAGACCCCTGCCCTAGAGTATCTCCTGGTGTGGCCCAAATCCCCTACACCTCCTCTTAAATGTAGCATAACTATTCCTTTAAAAAGAGAGGGCTTTTTAGAGAGGTTAGTCACAAAGGAAGAAAATCTAGAACCAACTATGACTAGCAGAATATAAACAAAATGTCCACCTATCAAGAAGAATATGACTGTGCATCCAACACAAGTAAAGATTTTGTGGGGGTTCTTATGAGGGGAGGAGGGCCAGCGGTCACACCTGCTACTTTTCAGGGCTTCCTTCTGGCTCGGTCATCAGGCATCACTTCTGGTGGGGCTCAGAGGGCTAAATAGGGTGCTGGAGATCAACCGTGTACAAGGCCAACTCTCTATTTTTCCTATCTTTCCAGCCAATTTGAATTTTGTTTTGTTTTGTTTTTTTGAGGGGGTCAGACCCAGCAGCACTCAGGGGTTATTCCTAGCTTTGCACTCAGAAATCATTCCTGGGGCCCGGAGAGATAGCACAGCGGCGTTTGCCTTGCAAGCAGCCGATCCAGGACCAAAGGTGGTTGGTTGGAATCCCGGTGTCCCATACGGTCCCCCGTGCCTGCCAGGAGCTATTTCTGAGCAGACAGCCAGGAGGAACCCCTGAGCATCGCCGGGTGTGGCCCAAAAACCAAAAAAAAAAAAAAAAAAAAAAAAAGAAATCATTCCTGGGGACCACATGGGATGCCAGGAATCAAACCCGGGTTCGCCCCAGGTTGGCCACGTGCAAGACAAATGCCCTACCTACCACTGCACTATCGGCTATCGCTCTGGCCCTGCAATTTGAATATTTGTGGTAGGGAGGTGACAACCAACAACACTCAGAATTTCCTCCTGATTCTGTGTTCAAGAGATCAGTGCGTGGTAATTTCTATGGGGTACTGGGGATGGAACCCAGGTCAGCCTGTACTCCCTCACCAGCGCCCAAGAACAAGGTTCAACAGGCAACCCCACGCCCTGCTGCAGAGAAACAGGTTGGCCATTATGAAAGGCCAAGAAGACACTTGTGCCCTTCGGGAGACCAAGTGGGATGCCGGGGATGCCGAGTACAAGGCAAGCGCCTTACCTGCTGTCCTATATCTCCCTGCCCCACAGTGGCAGGGGCGAAACTGGAGTCAGCTGCATGCGAGGCAAAATGCCTTTACCCTCTGCATTATCTCTCTTTAGTCCCAGCAGAATAATTCTCGAGAGCTTCAAACAAAAAAACAAAAAAACCCACAACATCCAACCATACCACAGAGAATCCATTGTGGCCCGGCAGTCCTCCTCAGTGAAGGAAACACTGTGTGTGTTCCAGGGAAAGGGGAAAGCACAAAATACTATGTATACAGCACAATTCTATTTATACAGAATTTTAAGAGATAGCGCTATAAGTTTACAAAAAAAAAAAAAAAAAAAAAAAAAAAAACCACTGGTAAGAAATAGCAAATGTTTACTAATTGCCCAGGGCCATTCTAAGTAATTTTTATGTATTTTAACTCGATTTTCACAACTCTGTAATTAGATGCAATATAATAGTAATCCCAAATGTGCAAATTGAGTAGCACTGAGGTTAAATCATTTACCCAAGGCCACAGAGCAAACAAATGCCAGAGGTGGCCAGGAAGCCCGATAGCAAGGCTGCAGAAACTGTATTCTGAGTGCGGTAACAGCGCTCCCACTTCTGTGGAGAGAGGGAGAAGGGAGCAGGGAGAAGGAGAGGGGAGGCTAAGTCCAGCCTCTCAGAAACAATACTCAGCAGTGGGTGCCTCCTAGGGCAGACCCAGGAAGGGGGTCAGAACTGGCGGTTTTGGCAGAGTTGGCAGTACTGCACTGAGGCAGGCCACATTAGCAGCTCAAGTCCGTCACGGTTGAGGCAGCCTTGAGGGGATCTAACAGGCCAGGAGGAACCAGAGACCTCACCCGTGTACCCAGAACTTGTGCTCATGGAAAGGATTTTCTTTTCTTCATTAAGTTGATGAACAGAATTTGGGGCCAGAGAGATTGTCCAGTGAGTAGAGTGCTTGCCCTGCCCAAGAGCAACCCAAGTTTAATCCTTAGCACTTTGTATGATGTTCGAGCCTGCCAGAAGTGATCCCTGAGCACAGAGCGAGGAGTATGCCCCGAGCACCACCATCTGTGGCCCAAAACAAACAATGTTTTGTTTTTTTTTTTTTTTGGTTTTTGGGTCACACCCGGCAATGCTCAGGGGTTACTCCTGGCTCTGCGCTCAGAAATCATCCCTGGCAGGCATGGGAACCATATGGGACGCCAGGATTCAAACCATCATTGGTCCTGGGTCGGCCACTTGCAAGGCAATCTCTCCAGCCCCTCAACAAACAATATTTTTTAAAAATACAAATAATAGGGCCCAGAGAAATAACACAGCAGCATTTGCCTTGCAAGCAGCCGATCCAGGACCAAAGGTGGTTGGTTCGAATCCCGGATCCCATATGGTCCCCCATGCCTGCCAGGAGCTGTTTCTGAGCAGACAGCCAGGAGTAACCCCTGAGCACCGCCGGGTGTGACCCAAAAACCAATATATATGTATGTATGTGTATATATATATATATATATGCATGTATGTGTATATGTATGTGTATATATATATGTATGTGTGTATATATATGTATGTATGTATATGTATGTATGTATGTAATATAATATTCTTTTACTTTTTGGGGGATGAGGTGGGGTTCCCTAGTAGTGCTCAGGCACTGCTGTGGAACCTTTGAACATTAGAAATTTAAGCCTGCTGGTTCAGGGCTCAGGCCTGGCAGTGCTGGGGCCATCCCATGACATCTGGCACAGGCAATCCAGACCCACGTCATTGGAAGGGGCTGCAGTCCAAGCTCATCTGCAATAGGCTTAGATTGGATCTCCAGCACCACATGGAACCCTGATCCTGCTGGGAGTGATACCCCAGGTACCCCCTAAGTCCCAGGTGTGGCCCAGAAGAAAAAAATATTAAAAAAACATATAAATAAGGGCCAGAGAAGTAGTACAGTGGGTAGGGCTCTTGCTTTGCATAAGGACAATTCAGTTTGGTGCCCCCGTCCTTCCAGAAGGGAAGCACCATCAAGTGTGACCCAAATAAACAACAAAACTATTTAAATAATTTTTAGGGGGGTTTCCTTTGTTTTGGTTTTGGAGCCACACCCGGCGGCAGTCAGGGGTTACTCCTGGCTCTGTGCTCAGAATCACTTTTGGAAGGCTTTGCGGGCCATATGGGATGCCGGGATTCAAACCACCATCCGTCCTGGATCGGCTGTGTTCGAGACAAACACCCTACTGCTATGCTATTGCTTCGGCCCATAAAAACTAAATGTTTAAGAAATCAGGTGGCCACTATGTAGCTCTATAGGAAGCTCCAAGGTCTGTGGCCCCAGGCTGATATCTCACCCACAAAATCCCTGACTGCCCCAAACCCGTGCAGCTGTGGTAAGCTTCCAAGATGCCACCAGGACGGACTGGTATCAGACTCAGGAGTGAGCGCTCTGAGTGAGAGAGGAAGGCACAGTCCCAGAAGTGAATGGACAAAAGTGAAGTGGATGGACAAGGTGAAGACACATTTGTGCTATGGCACATAAGGGCGGAGGCACCCTGAAAAGGAGCCTTGGTGCCTGGCTTGAGGAGGCCATGAGGCATCACCACTAGGTAGCCCCCACAACTGTCCGGGAAAACGGGTCCTGCTGTCAGCAGGTGGGGAGTGAGCAGCTAAGGCATCTGGATGAGGGATCCGCAGGGATACCCCAGAGCTCCTCTCTCATCCAAGCAGCCCTGGGTTGCCTTTATCTCACCACTGAGGGAATCTGGGGACTGGGAGGGGTACACTGTGGGGGTGTGCCTCCCAGGAAGATGTGGGGTGTGGCACGTGCAACCAAACCCAGAAGTTGGCAATCTGCCAGTGATGCCCAAGGTGGATGCTGGCAATAAAGTGGCACAGCACTAAGAACAATGCAAAGGAATGAGGGGGCAACAGGATTCGAAGGGACAAGAGACCCGAAACCAGGGCAGGTCACCGGCCCCTCAAGTCTTCCATCTGGTTCATCCGACATCCGTACTACCTGTGGGGAGTATTGCAGAGGACAGAGCTAGCCCCATTTATAGACTTCAAAAACAAACAAACAAACAAACAAAAAAAAAAAAACGGGGGTTGGGGGCAGCCAGCCAGGACATGGCTTAAAGGGCTGGAGCACTTGTTTTGCCAGGAAAGCCTGAGATCTCCAGCAAAGTCTGGGGAGCATCGCAAGGTTTGGCTGGCGAGCACCTGAGCCCTTCACAGTCCCCAAATTGCTGTGAAGTGCTAATGAAGCAGGTCATGCAGGGGGAGACCATAGCAACAAGTTCCCTAGGACTAAGTTTACCCTCTGCTCCTCGCCCTCAAGCAGCCCCCAGAGTGTGAAGACCAGCCGCAACCTATGGACCGGACTGTGGAACTGAGGCCGCTATGTGACTTAGAGGCCCTGGGGAGCAGGGACCCCAAGGAGAGAAGGAATGAAGGAATGAAGGTGGAGGAGGACCTAAAGGTGACAGCGACCTCTTGGCTCCTTTGGAAGCCCCAAGGGGAGGCGAGGTGGCAGGAAAATCTGTAAAGCCAACTTTGCAAAGGCCAACATTGTTCAGTGCTTTTCCACGGTGTGTGTGTGTGTTTGTGTGTGTGTGTCCACAGTGTGTGTGTGTATGTGTGTGTGTGTGTGTATGTGTGTGTGTCTCGTATGTGTCCACTATTTGTTTCCTGTGTGGCAAAGTGACTAGCCCAGTAGAAGTCATCAGGGCTCACAGTCCCTCCCTATCTCCAGATCAATCGCTTAGACATGTATTCAGGTCACAATACCTGAAACGTGGAGTGTTTCACCTCAAACACAAGAAAATGCCCTGCATGACAGTCCTTTCCTGCCAACGAAGGAGCCCCGAGCAAGCAGGCAACGGGGATTCATTCCCAGGCCAGGGATATTCAGGCACAGTCTGACAACTGCTAGGAGGAGCTGGTTGGGACACAGCTGGTTGGGAACCCGCCCAGGAAGGGCTCCCAGCACTCTTGGCCCTTCTCTGGGTGTCTAAGAGAGGTGGGGCGGAAAGTGGGAGTCTCCCTTTTCTTCTCCCCACTTGGTCTCTGCCATCTACAACACTGGCCGTGTCCAGATCAGACAAACACCGGCCCTCTTGACACCACAGCCCAACCCTCAGCCACTCGACTATGTCCTAGCCTGGGCCCCGTCACTCTCAGGGGCATGATCAGAGCCCGTCTTGAGAGATGGTTGGGTACCAGCTCCCCCAGAGAAAAGCCCTTGGGAGGGAATAGCACGGGCAGAGTACCTTGGTATGTGTGCACAGGGGCACAGATGAACAAGGAGTTGGTCCAGCCCTGAGAAGGCCATGCTGGTGCTCTGGGACCACACTGGGGGGTGGATGAACTTGAACCACTGTGGTGCTGCAGCCATGTGCAGAGCAAGTGCCTTAACCTCTACACCTCTTGGATGGCCTCGGCGGCCCTGATCTGGGGCAGAGCCACTCAGCTAGGCTCAGTCACCACAGTGGAGACAGGTAACAGGTAACATGGTGAGGAGGTGGCAGGCAAACGGGCTCTACAGCCTCACAGGAAGAGCCCACGGGCATGGAGAAGAGGGAAGAAGAGAGAGGGGAGAGGCACCACTCTAGCTGCCAAGGGGCTAGGGAAGGAGGAGTAGAGTGGCAGGATGTTGGGGGGGGGGGTGAGCTGAGAAATTGTGTCCAAGAACTCCTAAGACCTAGGACCCGACCACACAGGATCAAGGCCCTGATTTCAGTCTATGTGGGAGGGATCTTCGGGACACCCCTGTTCCACTACAGATCTGGCCTTTAGAGAAGCCCATAGTGAGAGAGGCATCCCCCGTCCTCTCTGCCCTGATTGATCTGTGTCTTAGAGAGGCCCATGGTTGAGGAAAGCATGGGGTCTGCTAGAGGTAGAGAAGGTCACAAGGAAAGGAAATGAGTTTCTCTGCATCATGGTTTGGCCAACTCTGTCTGAAAAGTTACACATATTGTAGACGTGAACTACCCAGTTTTAGTTGCAACTATCCAGCTCTGCCAGAGTAGCCCCAAATCAGCTGGAACAAAATGTAAACAAATGGGCTTGACTGGGTCTGAATAAAGTTTTATTTACTAAGACAAGAAACAGGACAACGGATCTAAATCACTAGCACAGTCTCACACCACCATATAATAAGCGTTCGATGAAGGCTAAAGTGATGGAGAGGGAGAGGAGGAGGGATGTCATTGGTTTAGGTAATCAGATGAAAACTAGAATGCAGGGAAGTGGGTGCATGGAATAGTGTGGTGAGCAGCAGCCAAAGAAATAGTAACTTCTTCCTCAAGAGCTCTAGTCTAGTCCAAGAGAAAATAATGGCCACTGATACATCCCAGGAAGCCTGGTTCTAAGTGATCGCTCTGTAGGCTTCTAAGAAGAGTGTCAACTCTCTCCACCAACTACAGCAGCCCAGCACCACCCCTCCAACAGAAATGGCCAGCTCCATGACTGGCATCAAGGAATATGAGCAGCTAAGTCATCAGGTGACACTGGACGACGGGGCTAAAAACTCTGGGTCTTTCTCATGTAATGGGATGGGGCCAAACTTCTCTGCACCCCACCTTGCCACCGGAAAACCCAGAAGTCCCTGACCACTGCTATCATCTCCCCAACAAAAAAATGGTCCGGCTCCTCCATCAAGCTCCAAAAGCAAGTAACGGCAGCCTATACATCCCAGAAAACCTATCAAATAGATCCCTCTCCATTCCCTACACGGCCCAACTCTTGCAACTTAGCTTTATCAAACAGCCAAGTCCCTAAATTTGTTTTAGAGTTATAAATATTGGACTGTACAAAACCGCAATATCTTACAGTAGACTCAAACTTGATGAACTGATGGATTCTTCCTGAGTGTTTTGTTGAGGATCTTGGAGTCGAGTCTTTCCAATGCCAATGATATGTCTCTAAAACTTCATAAGAATTTAGACATTCTTTTGATCGTCTTAAGTATTTCTTGTTGCCTGGAATATGAGTCTCAAATGGGCTGAGAAGGTGCTTGCCACTTATTCCAAAGACATATAATTTGGAACTTTAACAGAATTCCAAGCCAAAGAAGGCACAACAGTGCTGACCTTTCTCTAAAATATACCGCTTGTGAAACTCTTGGAGTGACACCGAGTGTCCCTAGAATCAGAGGATGTGAGCAGTTCCAGCAGGACCTCAGGAAGTCTGATTGGGAATGTTACATAACATCTACCAAGTTCAGTGAGTCTACCTAGACAGTAACACAGATGGTTCATTCAACTAGCACCAACCACAGTCCAGGAAATCCTCAGACACCGATGTTAATCATGCTATGAAGAGAGATAACAGTCATTTCGAGTTGACTCTTGAGGATCTAAGTTGTTAGGTTACACCTTATTTTACCCTAAACAAAGATCATCCCTGGCTCCTTTGTGTGTTTGTTTACAATTTGGATTTACCCCAAAACAGAGATTGTCTTCCTTGCAAACCTGGTTGAAACTGGCTCAGGAGAGCCTGAGCTATCTGTCCTTACTGCCCCATCCAGGGGTGGTCTCTGAACTCAATCAAAACAGTTCTGGCAGGCAATGGTAGAGATACAAGGCAGAAGACTGCCAGACTATAAGTGTTTCAGCTTCAGCCTGGTTTGGATTATTTCATATTCATTCACCTGGGCTTGAAGATATGCTGCGAGGGGTGATTCTACACTAAGTTTTGATCATTCCATTTGCCTCTGTGTTGTAAAAAAAAAAAAAATGAAATAAATGTGTTTGTGCCTGCAAGGAGGCAAACTAGAGTGGTGGGTGAGAGATTAGGGATGTTGGTGAAAAGAAGGTCACACTGGTGATGGGATTGGTGATTAAACACTGAATGTCTGAAATGACCACATTATAATCAACTTGGTAAATCACCATGTTGTAATAAAAAGTAGGACAAAAACAAAAAGATCTGGTCTGGGCAGCAGGCAAAGGGATATGGTCTCAGTGGAGCTGCAGAACAGAGCAGATAATGACTAGGTCGGATGCAACGGTGAGGAATAAAGGGGTCTCCACAAAGGTGTTGGGGTACAGACTGTGATAGAAGGCACTTATGGAGGCATGAGGAATGGTGGGCCGTCACAGACTTTCCAGTGCACTGTGAGAGAAGGAGCTACGAGGGGTGCAGATGTGGGACATGTGGGTGCTCATTGGAAGGATGGGGCCTGGCCAGGATGTTAGACCATGACTTCCTCTCCCACCACCTATGAAAGCAAGCTCATCGAGGTGGCTGAGACATCTCAGCCACACTTTCAGCCCTGACTGGCTCTGAAGTAAGTCACCCACACACTGGCTATCACTTCCTGTCCTGTCACTTTCCTGTGCAGGTAGTGACAGGGCAGACTCGGAGAAGGTCGAACTCATGAAATAAACATGTAGACAAGCCCAGTTTCTTCTGGAATGACACAAGAGGCATTTGGGTCTCGAGCTTAGAATGGTCCAACCTCAGAGAGGCCTTCACTTGAGTAAGGCACATACACAGGCTGCAAATACTTCTTTCAAAATGCTTCTATTTGGAAGGATGGGACTTTTCTTTCAATAGAAAAAGACCATTCGGCTGGGTGGGGAGGGATGTGCAAGCAATGCAGCAGAGCGAAGGAGCTCTGTGGTTTCACAGCACAACCTCAGCGTTGACCTGCAAAGCATTAACTCCTTTCTGAGAGAGTTTTAGAGCCACCTTAAATACCTTAGACAGTTTTCTCAAACACACCTAGAACCAGTCCATTTCACTTATCCAAAGAACCAGGCACCTGAAAAAAAAACTGGCATCTCCAGATTAACTACTTAAACCATTACTGGTGCCAATAAAGGAACAAGTAAGAAGGCTTTGGGCCCACTTCTCTAAAATGGTCAGGAAGAGCTAACACCCATCTGCTCTCTTCTCTTTTGGAGGGATCAGGGTTTCACACCTGGTGCTGTTCAGAGCTTACTTCTAGCTTTGAGCTCAGGGGTCACTTCTAGTAGACACAGGATACCTGTGTATTCAACCCAGGTTGAATGCATACAAGGCAAATGCCCTACTTGCTGTCCTATCACTTCATCTCTAATCTTCTCAGCACCTGTTTCCTTTGGTCTTACTTCAAGGTATAATCATCATTGTTGACTTTGAGAGACTGAAAGGCCTACATTGAGTTTCACATAAAGGAACACCTTAGTTCATACTTCCCAAGTTTTCATTCTCCACAAACCAAGAAATAAATGTCCGAAAAATATATCAACCCTGGATCAGAGATGTAGATCAGTGACAAAATACTTTACTTTGCCTCTATGAGGCTTTGGATTTGATCCCCGACATCCCAACAGAAAGAAGTTGTCAATCAAGATTTTTTTTTCCAGCCTTTCTGGAGAGGGCGGGAACCAGTGTCTCAGATTCAGCTGCGTAGCAAATGGTACTACTGCCTGCTCCTCAAAAGTTCATCTGCCCAGACTTGCCATGTGCCTTTAGAAGTAGAAGTAATAAACTCGATCTCTTACCCTATTGTTGGGTTGATGTTTGGATCGAAACTGTCTTCCACAAAACGCCATACGATACTGGACTTGCCTACCCCAGTGTCCTGAAAGAGAAAAAGAGCAAGAAAAACTTTTAACCCACAGAAAATTACCAAGTAGCCGTAAGTGTGTGACTTATGATAACCACCTTGGACAGGGACATTTTAGAAATTATGGGCCACAACAGACGCTTAATGATATCTCAGTGGGTGTGACCTGTAAATTCCAAAATGAGTTGGGGGAACTAGGGTGGGAGGATCACTTTCCAACTTTCCAAGAGGCAGATGGACCGAAAAGCCCCCTCGCTTCTGCTTAGTTTGCCAATAAGTAATCAAAGCAGTTGAGTGCAAAGCTCTGGATTTGCTTCTGAGTGGCCCAAGGACTCACTCTAACTTCACCCTGATCTGGGAAAGGGGAGTTAGCTATTCTATTCAGGACCCCCCCCAAAACCCTCAAGAGCTCAGGCCTGGGGCTGGTTTGCATGTTCCTAAAGTGTGAAAAGACTTCGAGATGTTCACAAGTGGCCTGACCAGACAGGAAGCGGCCTGCAGCTTCCAAGTAGGCTCTGGGGGTAGAAAATTCACTCTGTAAGTGTCGGGGTGTCCCTAGACGCAGTGGTCCTCAAACTATGGCCCGCGGGCCACATATTTGTATTTGTATCTGTTTTGTTTCTTCATTGCAAAATAAGATATATGCAGTGTGATTAAGAATTCGTTCATAAGTTTTGTTTTTACTATAGTCAGACCCTCCAATGGTCTGAGGGACAGTGAACTGGCCCCCTGTTTAAAAAGTTTGAGGACCCCTGCAGCCTCCCAGAAACTCAGCATGGGGAGTCACTTCTGGGGGTGACTTTGGAGGACTTGGCCGGACTCTGGGGCAGCCCCTGGTCAATCTGGGGGCCACCCTACTGACCCCTTGGGGGTGCTAGGAGAAGGGGTGCTGGGGGAGGGTGTCAGGTATGTAGGGTGCAGGTGGGGGGATCCGGGTGCAGTGAAGGGGTCAGGGCCCAGGGGCCCTCCCTGGGGGCCGCCACTCACCCCCAGGAGACACACTTTCAGCTCCCTCAGTGCCATGGTCGGGGGCCCCGGGGGTCCGGCCTGCCGCCTCCTCGAGCCTGAGCCTAAGCCGAGGGAGGGGCCGGGCCCGACACGAGCATCGCGCGGCGCCACCGCCGCCGCCCGGCCCACGCCCGCCTCGGGGAGCCCGGAGGAAGCCTCGGAGGCTGCTGGCGGGCTCTCGGCGCCCCCCGATCGGTCGCCCGCAGGCGGGAGCCCCTCAGCAACCGGCACCGTGGCGAGGTCTCCCAGCCGCCGCCATCTTGCGCCGCCGGGTCACGTGACCGCCACGCCCACCTCCGGGCCGCCGGCGCCGGCGCGAGCGCTGCTGGGAGGCGTGGCGTCTACCAGGCCCCGCCCACCAGTGCACAGGCCCCGCCCCTGCGCGCGACCTTCCTAATATGGCGGGCCCACAGGCCCCAGTCTTTGGGGCAATGGCAAGATCTCTGCTTTTTCTTTTTCCCTTTTTCAGTCGTTTTTATTGTGATCAAAGTGAACTGGAGATTTTTCACAGTCATAGTTTAGGGACATTAGTGACATGGAATCAGGGGGATTTCTTCCCAATTGCAAGATCTCTTAGGTATTTTTTTTTATTGTGGCCCAAGTGATGAATTGCAGATCTTTCAGTCGTAGTTTAGGTACATAAGTGACATGGAGTCGGGGATTTCTTCCCAATTGCAAGATCTCTTGTGTTTTTCCTTAGGATTTTTTTTAAATGATTTTTATTGTGATCAAACTGAATTACAGATCTTTCACAGTCATAGTTTAGGTATATAAGTGACATGGAATCAGGGGAATTCCCAACACCAATGTTGTTCTCCCAATTGCAAGATCTCTTAAGTGTTTGTTTGTTTGTTTGTTTTTTCAATATTTTTTATTGTGACCCAAGTGATGAGTTGCAGATCTTTCACATAGTTTAGGTACATAAGTGATATGGAATCAGGGGAATTCCCATCACCAGTGTTGTCCTCCCAATTGCAAGATCTCTTAAATTTTTTTTTTTCCCAATCATTTTTATTGTGACCCAAGTGATGAATTGCAGATCTTTTGCAGTCATAGTTTAGGTACATAAGTGACATGGAATCAGGGGCATTTCCACCACCAGCGTTGTCCTTCCAATTGCAAGATTTCTTAGGTTTTTTTTTTTTTTTCAATCATTTTTATTGTGACCAAAGTAATGAATTTACAGATCTTTCACAGTCATAGTTTAGGTACATAAGTGAATAAGGGGCATTCCCACCACCAATGTTGTCCTCCCAATTGCAAGATCTCTTAGGGAGTGTGTAAATAAAACTGGGGTGTCTCATCCCCCCTTCTTCAGAGTCTCTCCCAGAATCTAGGGTGTCTGGGTCTTGGAAAGGAGCCACAGGCCAATTTTATCCAAGTTGGGAGTAGAAGTACGGTGGGGGGGGGGGGGACTCCAGTGGTCTAGATACTGGCACCTCGGTGCCCCTCTTCTGTAGGGGCGAACCTTCAGACAGGATCTTACCCTGTAAGGAGGATTTTTTGAGTTGTGAAACTTGGTCTGGCTGAGCAGAAGGGGTTGTGTGAGCTGCAGCCCACACCCTGCACCCAGCTCTAGTGTGCACAAGACAGTCTGGCATCTGCTCTCTCTTTTCCTTGGAACACTCCACCCCTCAGGTGCTTTGGGGCTGTGGGAGACTTCTCTGGAAATGCACCTTCCCCTTTTGGGGGTGACTGGGTAGTTCCATTTTCTAGTGTTTCTGGATCACCACTTTGGTATTCTTCAGGTCAGTGTCCTGGGCCTACAAGACAGTCCTGAAATTCCCTTCTTGGGTTTCTCCCCTGGAGCCCCATAGGTTAGTGCTGCTCTCTGGTGAGGGGCCAAACGCATAAAACCGACTGCCACTTTCCCTGCACATGGTGTGCCGTCCATCACTTACCACTTCCTAAAATGAAGAGTCAGGATTTAAGGAACACAAGCCATAGGCCCTGCCCGGTTTTCAAACCTGGACCCACTCTCATTTAATTGGGAGAAAACTACTCAAGGAGGGTGATACCCAGAAGGGCAGTACCAGTTGATGGTTCTGATCATGGTTCCTTGGGCTGAGGTTCTGAGCCACTATTTAACTGTTCTGTGATCCTGGACAAGCCACAGAACACTGTGATCCTGGACAAGCAGAGCACTCAGTGGCCTCATCTGGTCCTTGTCAGAAAGTGTCTGTTCTTCCCCCAACCCCAAAAGACTTTTGTGAAGGTTCATTGAAGGTTTGGTACCACACTTCCATGCAGAGTGAAAATGAATGAAAATGGGCCATGGTTCACCCAGACGCCCACTGCCACTGACAAGCACACTGGAAATAGAAAGAAGAACTCTGGCCTTTGATAGGCATATGGAAGCCATGTCATTGGACTTCTTCCTGCTGTGTAGTTTCCTTCGATCATGCTGTACATTGTGTTAGAAAAGGAAATAAGAGAATACAGAGGAGAAAGGAATGATTTTCCTTGGGCCCTATTTGACCAAATACTGAGTTCGGGAGACTTGGAATAAAGAAATCCTTGAACAGTCTTTAGCCAATAGCTGAAGATTTGCCCTTATACCTATGGTCATGTGTGTGTGTGTGTGTGTGTGTGTGTGTGAACTTGAAATCTCTTAGGGCTTCTTGTTTGGCATGGATGGGAATGGGGGTGGGGGGTACTGTAGCTCCCCCACTTTACACTATAGTTGCTCTGATAGCCGTAATGGAAGGCTGTAAAATAAAAATCCATGATGGTGAGACCGCCTCAATCACTATGTTTCTAACCCCTTAGGCGGACAGATCTGATGAAGCAGGGTAGCGGCGAGAAATAATACACCAAGCAATCAAGAATCAGTCTGCTTTTTTTTTTTTTTTTTTTTTTTCATGGCCTCTCTCTGCCATGTGCTCCCTCTTCCAGGGCAAAAGCCAGAACTGCTTTCTCTCTTTATTCAAGCCAACTCCAAAATACCAGGAGGGGGAAGGTTGAGTAAGACACAAAAGTAACTATCCATTGGGCTTTTATGTCTCAAAGGAAGAGGTTACTGCCCCCCACCCACCCACCAACCCAGTGATAGCACAGCCGTAAAGCATTTGCCTTGCATGCTACTGACCCTGGACAGACCTGGGTTCTATCTCTGGCATCCTACATGGTCCCCTGAGCCTGCCAGGAGCAATTTCTGAGTAAAGAGCCAGGAGTACCCCTTGGCACCACCACTGGGTGAAAGGTTACTAGGAAGAGGAAGTTGGGGTAACACCTTTGTGTAGGGTTTTTAGCTAGGTTCACCTTACATAACCTGTTTGCCTAACACTTTATTTTGCAGTGGGCCTTACAGTGATGGTGTCTGGAAAGCATAATCTTGGTGAGCTCAGAGGGCCCATGGCCTCCTTCCTACCTTTTGGTACATCAACTTCACTCACTGCTCATTTTTCTATTGGGCAAGTGACACAGATCTAGGGGACACCTCACAGGAAGGTCAGAGGATTAGATGAAATGATACACACAAACATTTCAGCAACTTTATTCTTAAATTCATTGCGCTCAGCTTACCTATTAATTTTTTGTTTATTTCCTTGTTTGGGGGCCATGTTTCGGGGTTACTCTTGGCTCTACACTCAGGAATCACTCTTGATGGGGATCAGGGGCACCTAGAAGATTCTGGGTTGGTTACATGCAAGGCAAGTGTCCTATTTGCTGTATTATTCCTCTGGTTTCTTGTCTGTGGTCCTTTTCTTTCCTTTCTTTTTTTTTTTTTTTTTTTTTTGGGCCACACCCAGCATTGCTCAGGGGTTACTCCTGGCTGTCTGCTTAGAAATAGCTCCTGGCAGGCATGGGGGACCATATGAGACACCGGGATTCGAACCAACCATCTTTGGTCCTGGATCGGCTGCTTGCAAGGCAAATGCCGCTGTGCTATCTCTCCGGCCCTGTGGTCTTTTTCTTATGTTGTTGGGCCACATTCAGAAGTGCTCAGACTTTCAATCCTAGATTTGTGTTCATTCCTGTTGGGGCTCAGGGCCTGTACAGGGTATGGAGGATTGAACCCAGGTTAGCCATGTGCAAGGTAAGCCTTACCAACTGTCCTGTTCCTCTAGCCTCTCGCCTGGAAATTTTCTGAATCACTCGCTGGTAACAGCTGCTACTCCATGAGACTGTTTTATATTCTTGTTTCACAGATGATAAAACTGAGAAGCTGAGAGACCAAGTGACTTGATCCTCGGTGGCCCAGCTGGTAAATGATAAAACTGGAAATGAATCTTCTAATTCCTCCTGACTCTTGTTCTTTAGACCCGCTACTCTGATCAGCCTCACCAACTTCCTTGACCGCATGGAAATGGTGTGAGGTCAGGGAGTAGTTATGGTTCTGGCTCTTCTTAAGCCTCTCTGTGTCATCCTCCACACCTCATCCAGTTGTCACTTGCTCTGGCCTAGTTCAGAGATCATTCTCATCATTCCATATTCTGTGTGATGTAGGTATTGGGCAAAGGTTATGCTGGGAACAGTTATGGATCAGAGATGCCTGTGATGTGATTACTTTGAATTAACTTCATGGAAAAGCTGTAGGGACCTTCCAGGTCATTTTGGAGAAGTGATGGGAATGCCTTCCTGGATGGTTGTGTGTAGGAGGTGGCCTTCTTGTATTGGCCTCTGATACCTAGTATCAGGCTGAGCTCATAGCCTGTGGAACTGAAGACATTGTACTCTATTGCTCAGGTGAAGAGGCCCTGCTGATTTGAATGTTAATGTATGCCCGAGATGCATCAAAAAGATAAGGGAAGCCATTGCATAGTACGAAGACCTAAGAGGCCTACCAAGAAGATGGGAGGGTGTTTGGACCCACATGGAAGATGCACAGCTAGAAAGAGACTATTGAGGCACTTGGGAAAAATAGAACTTGGACTAGTGATTAGATTAGATTAAAAAGCATCACTAATGGGGCCAGAGAGATAGTATAGCAGGTAAAGTGTTGGTCTTGCATCCAGCCAACTTGGGTTCAATCTCCAACATCCTATATGGTACCCTGAACATTGCCAGGAGCATTCCTGAGTTCAAAAACAGGAGGAATCTTTGGCATCAGCAAATATGACTCCAAAAGCAATAATAACAATAACAACAAAGAACAGCATTAATTTGTCGAGAGGTATTGATTTCCTTCAGAGGGAAGGGCCTCATCCATTAGAAATAAGCATGTAGGGATGAAATGATCTGACATAGGAGCTTGCTTTCAAATCCTATAGTAGGTAAACCAAAAGTTGGAAGGAGGATTGATGGAGGGAGAAGGCACAAGGTTGGTACTTCTGGAAGCTGGTAAGAGGGTTCAGCATAGTTAAGCTATGCTGCTTGCTCTGTTTTGCATATGCTTAGAAATATCCATGATTATTAAAAAAAGAAAAGGAATAGACTTCCATCTCTGATGAGATATCTGTACCAAGAACTGGAAAGTTGAATTTCTATTCAAGAAGTTGACTGCAAAGTTATTGTAGCATTTACCTTAGAAAAATCTGACTCATAGACCCTGCTCCAATATGGGGGGGGGGGAGTCCATTTTCTTTCAAGTCTTAGAGGTATCTCTGAAAGAAGTCGGAAGAGAGCATACTTCTATTGATGAAAAAAGCTCAATACGAACGGATAATATTGGGTCCTCTATTGAAATAGGATTAGTTAAGTCTGAAGAATAGAGAGAGGCTCTTCAAATCTGAATGCTGGAAGGAAGTAGTGTGTGCTCAAGCTTTAATAAAAGACATATTCTAGAGGGGGGGGGAAAACCACCTTCATTTCACCTGCCTGCTTTGTTCCAAGTTTATAACCAGGCTGTGCCTCTGAAGCAAAACCACTCTATGAATTGGAACCTGAACCAAACTATTGATGGATTTCTCTGAACTGTAATAAAAACTCGAGTCAAACATTGTCAGTTTAAAAAAAAATAATATCAAAAAGCCTCAACTGCCATCAGATCTTTCTCATGTATCTTAACAGGACAGGAAGGAGTTGGCTATACTGACCCTCAGGAAATAGCATGCTCTTCTAAAATAAAGGTGGTCACGTGCTTCTCTAATGGCCCAGTTTGTATGTGTTTGGGGTCTTGTGAACCAGAGGGTCTTTGTGTGATGTTCCCTTTGCCCTGGTGGCCTGGAGGAAACTGGGCTGGATTTGACCACTGCCTGGTCTTGCCAACCTATCCTCTATCAAATTTGATCTAATTCCAGGGCCAGAGTGATAGCAGAATGGGGAGGGCTTTGGCCTTGCATATGGCTGACCCAGGTTCAATCCCAGGAATCCCACAGGATCGCCTGAGTTCAGAGCCAGGAGAAACCACTAAGCACCTCTGGGTGTGTGGCCTTAACACAAAAAACACAACTAGACCATCTAATTTGATCCAAGCCTGTCCACATTGAGTTTGGCTCAAGGAGTTAACCTTTTATTTTTTTTTTCTCTAGCAGAACTTGATCTGCGTTTGTTGAATCATCTTGACAAATGGCTCAAGATGTACTGCTGAGGCCTGGAGCAATAGTCTGGCAGGAGGACACTTGTCTTGCAGGGGGCCACCCGGGTTTGATTTCCCCGAATCCCACTGCGTCCCCTGATAACACACTCTAGGAATGATTTCTAAGTGTAGAGCCAGGAGTTAGCCATGAGACCTGCCAAGTGTGTCTCCCCCCCAAATTAAATAGAACAAATGTGCAGCTGATTTTTCGCGCGCGCGCGTGTGTGTGTGTGTGTGTGTGTGTGTGTGTGTGTGTGTGTGTTTCCTTCCCACACAAGATAGGGGTCCAGGAACAGAAGCAGGATGGTAGCGAGTGAAAAGTCTTTATTCTTCATTTGCTCCTCTTCACCTTGGGGAAGAGGATGAGATAAAGATCAGGGAAGAGGTTGCTTTCCACTTTTGCAAAGTCTGGCAAGTCTTTGAGGCAGAAATGTCCAGGCCCAGGAGCCCACAGGAGCCTCTTTTGGAGGGAGGTGGTATAAGGGGCCTTTTACCCCCGAGGGACCCAGGAGCACTGACATGAGAGTTTTGGAGATTCAGGGTGTAAGGGAAAAACTGAGACCTGTCAGCAGCCAGGTGCTGTTTCAAGGTCCTGAGACAGTGGAAGGAGGCCTGAGGACCATATTCTGGCTCCTGAATGCGTATCCAGGAGCATCCGAGCTTGTGGTGGAGTAGTGGGATTCAGCCCATATCTGACTGCAGTATAGCCCATAATACAGAGCTGTCCAGTCACTCAGATGGCCAGCCCTGTGGGTCTAAATCCCCGGCCACTGGGATTGCTAAACTCTCGTAGAGCAATCAGATCCTTTCCCAGACCCACCTGGGGGCCTAACCCAAGTTCTATGGGATCCAGATGTGGCCCATGCAGACTGGGGACCAAAGACTCACATGGACTCACACAGACTCACAGAGATTCACACGGCCTCACATGGGCTCACACAGGCACATGTGGATTCACACGGGATTGCATGCATACATACAGTCACATGGGCTCACATAGATACACAGATTCATTGATTTACATGGGCTCACCTGGATATACACAGACTCAATGACTCAGACAGGCTCACATGTGTAGCCCTCAAAGGAAGAGAGAGAGAGAGAGAGAGAGAGAGAGAGAGAGAGAGAGAGAGAGAGAGAGAGAGAGAGAGAGAGAGAGAGAGAGAGAGAGATTTATTCTAGTCTGCTGCTGCCCTGGGGGTTTTCTGAGAGAGACAGGTAGATGTAATTCATTGGCCACAGTGGCCCAGGGGGAAGGCCTATAGATCTAGGTTTGAGAGAGAATAGAATAGGGGTGTCAAAGGGGCATGTCCAAGTTCAATTACTATTACATCATCAACACACATGGACTCACACGGATGCATAATACAGACTCACGACTCACATGGGCTCACACTGGCTAAAAAAGGCTCACAGACTCTGGGGCACAGAAGAGTGGGGTGGCATGAGAGTTTGAGGGGCATTCAGGGAGGGAGTCCCAGACACCCCAGAAACAGGAAGGCCTCTTCCCAGCAGCTGGGCCTCAGCTGGTCAGTCCAGAAGCAACTCTGTGTTGATCAGCAGAGCCTGAGGGTGGGGGTGTCTGTGTTTAGGGGAGCTATTTGGCACCTTGTTTTCTGTTTGAAATTGGCCTCAAGCCTGACTCGGGGAGACACTGTGCTGTGTAGATTCAGGACCCCGCTCCCATCCAGGACTAGCCATGACCTATGAGCTGGGAGACCTTCTCCACTGGGTGACTGAGCAGGCTGGCCTGAGAGCCGCCAGTGACGGTGACAGGTTTGGGCACCTTGATTAAAGCCACAAATCAAAGAGGAATTTCCAAGTCTTTGTGGTGTAGACAGGACAGCCACTCATAAATCAAACTCTCGTCCAGCCTATTGTATGGGGCAGGGGAACTAGTGAGAGCCCACAAGGCCCTTGAGATTTTCTGTGGCCAGTAGCCTGCAGTGGCCTGGTGCCCACACAATGCCCACAAGAAAATCAGCCCTGAGCTGGACAGCATCATTTGGAGGAAGGAAGGTTCGCCCTGACACCACTGCTGGGGTTTGACTGCATCATCAAGGACTTGGGGGTCAGTCAATACCCATCTGCCCAGAGCCACAAACAACCAAGACCGTTGTCGATTCTTTGGTGGGTCAAGTGTGCCTCAAGCTCTTAGACAGAGTCCCAAATCATATTGTCACCTTCCTCCAGTCCCCCCTTCCAACTCAGTGTTGGTAGAGGTCTCTGGGTTAGTCCTCATATTGCCTTCTAATTAGATGTCTCTCGATTGGTTCCTTTGGTTTTCTTATTAAAAAGATGTTTCAGAGGCCGGAGAGATAGCATAGCGGTAAGGCATTTGCCTTGCATGCAGAAGGACGGTGGTTCAAATCCCAGCGTCCCATATGGTCCCCCGAGCCTGCCAGGAGCGATTTCTTAGCCTAGAGCCAGGAGTAACCCCTGAGCGCTGCTGGGTGTGATCCAAAAAACAAACAAACAAAAAAGATATTTCCCCATTGCCTCCCCATCTGCCTTTTTCCCTCCCCTTGGGGTGGGCTTTGTTTATCCCAATAAAGGCTACTCAGGCAGCCTGGAGGGGCAGCTGCCATCTTGGCTCATGGTTCCACTTGGTGGAGCGACTGGCTTGTGGGTGAACCGCTTTCGGTGTGAGTCTCTGGCCTGCTCTTCCTTTCCAACCATGTGTGGATTATTTCCTGCATTGGAATTGCTGCTGGACCTGCGTCTCTTGTCCTACCTGGATGAGGGGCCTGGGAATCCCTCTTTCTCTTTGGGGTTTTGGAACACACAACTCACTGTTCAACACCCTGGAATGTCCGGGATGTAGGGCCTTGCCAAGACTTAGCCATTATTCTTGGAGGTTGCTATTAGTGACAATGATGCAATCTCTCTGTTAACACATTGGTGTGTGTCTCTGTGTGAGTGTGCTCATGTGTCTATGAGTGTGTGGGAATGAAGTGTGTCCATTTATGCATTGGGCATGTGTGTGTTAATGTGTGCGCATGTGTGTGAGTGCCTGTGTGTGGACAAGTGTGAGTTTGTGTGAGTGTATGCATGTGTGTGTGAATGAGCGAGTTGTGCGAATGTGTGTGTATGCATGTTTTTGAAATAAGGCCCAGCTCCTGCCACTCCCCCTGCCTCTCTGAGCACAGTGGGTCATGCCTCTCACGTCCCTGCCGAGGTCCCCAGTGTCATGTCCAAGACAGAATATTGGATCCCGGGGATAATTGGACTGGCCGGGGTGGCATATCTCATGCAGAGTTATAGCGACAGAGTGACATGTGGAATGGAGAGTCATAAATATCAGCCGCTCCAAGTTGGGGCTCTTAATGAAACGCCGGTTGGGGGGGACGCCCACCCTGTCACGTCTGTGTTCCAGGGGTCTGTTTGACTCTGTTTATATGGTTCCAACCCAACCAGGCTGCTGTGGCTCCTGGGATAGAATTTGGTGGCTTTTTGTTTTGTTTTGTTTTGTTTTGGGTTTAGGGCCACACCAGGCAGTGATCAGGGTTCACTCCAAGGTTTTCACTCAGGAGCCACTTCTGGCAGTGCTCAGGGGACCATCTGGGATGCCGGGGATCAAATTCAGGTTGACCCTGTGCAAAGCAAATGGCCTCTCTGCTGTGCTATCTCGCAGCTTTGAACCCCACTTGCTCAGTGCCAATGGGGAGGATCCCTCCTGCACCTCCATGCCTATCTCTAACCCCACTGTCTTGATCTTCCTAACTTTGCTCACTTGGCCCCTCTGACTTTCCAGTCCAGCAGAATGTACCTTGAGCTTCTTCGTCCTTGTCAGCTGCCATTGGCCAGGCAGGAGAAGAGAATATTTATGACAAATCCATGTCTTTTATTTCAGTGCTGAAACTTTTCATACAGAATGACCTGGCAAATTATTTCCTTTTTTTTTTTCTGACCCAATTTTGTTTTATGTCCTGAGCTTTGCATGTTTTGACCAGTGACTCAGCACCACTACTCCTGACTTAGCTTAGTTTAGACACAGTGGGCTCTTGTCAGGAGCTTGGATACATAGGTCACTCTGAAGGCCTGGGCACTTGCTTTGAGCACCATTATGGCTGCATTCACAGCCTGGCCCTCTTCTGAATAAGAATATGCTGAAGGGCTATGCCCTTGATATTGAGTAACCAGAGAGTCATAGATTTAGGCAAATCCATCCTCCCTGCCTTCCACATACCCCACCCCAATGTGGGTTCCAGGAGTAGATATTTTATTTTTTATCACTTTTATTGCATTTAAATTAAGTTGTTGGCATTACCAAGAATTGAACCTAGAATCTTAGCTCTGCCTGGCCCTCAACTTCTTCTCTGAGCTACATACAGTACCTTTGAGTTGGGGAGGCATTTGGGAGGAGGGTATGTTCCCGCATGGTGCTCATGGTATGTGCAGTTTAGTGTGAGGGGCATTAGGTTGATATGCTGTTGCTTGGGCCCTGGGGTGCCAGGGGTCACCTGCAGTGGTGATACTGAGTGGAGGATCCTGGGCTACCCCTGGTTGGGGAAAATGAGCTGTTTAGGGGCCAGACTGGGGTCAGTCATTTACCTGTCTCCCAGCTGTGGTATCTCCCTAATCCCATTTTCTCTGCCTTTACCCCTTTTTAATTAAATGTTCTCACCCAGGGTTAGGGTCCCAGGATGATACCGACTCGTGTTCTTTGCAAGCTGGCCAGGACTTGTCGAAGAGGTGCCTGTCCTAACACGAATAGCCTGAGCCTGAGGTCTGGCTGCTTGATGCCTTGGAAAGCAGGTGGACTTTGATGTCACTGAGCCCCAAGCCCTTGACCTGTGGCCCTACCGGCTGGACTGTTGCATGCTAGTCATTCCTGGCAGAAACACAGTGGTGTCTGGGCCTGCCAGCTACCCTAAACACCTGGCCGAAGCTGAACTAGCAGCTGCTTTCTGCAGTTGGTGCTGACAAAGCTAGCAAATGAGGCCTAAGCTCCTTGTTTGTTTTTCATGTGTTATTTATTTATTTATTTTTAATTTAATTTAATTTGTTTTTTGGGCCACACCCAGCAGTGCTCAGGGTTACTCCTGGCTCTTCGCTCAGAAATCACTCTTGGCAGAGGGCCATATGGGATGCCGGGAATCTAACCTGAGTTCATTCCAGGTCGGCTGCAAGTAAGGCAAACGTCCTACTGCTATGCTACCACTCCGGCCCCGTTTTCATGTTTTAAATTGAGCCAGGTTGCCTGGAAATTCTAATTACTTTCTCTCTTCTATTCAACCACTATGGATCGAGTTAGGTAATACATTTCCCTTTGCAAACACGAGAAGACACGGTGAGCAGGAATTAGGGAACAAGGAATTATGGATGTGCTGTGTGATAGCTCGTGTCTAACTGGGCCCTGGAGAGTCATCATGTTTGCATGTAGCCTGGGGTTTTCGGGTCACAGAATAACTGATTGCTCAGCAGGACCACACAGGCCTGGTCTCCTTATCTCCATGAGGTTGCCAGACAATGTGGCCTTTCGGTAGTGATTAGCGAGCTTCATTCTAGAAGATTCTAGAAGATTCTCTTAATCACAGCATCGGTTGCCATGAGAAATGAGCATCTTGTGCTGGGAAGTAATGGGAGAACTAATAGAAGGAATAGAGGCTCACCACAGTTTCCAACTGGGGTGCTGAGCAAAGGAGAGAAAAGGGGTGCCACAGGGCCTCTCAAGATGGGGAGAGACAGGCAGAAGGAGGCTGACGCACTCCCTCAGCAGTTGCATGTCTGGAGATGGACCGTGGGCAGAAGAGGTCCTGGCACCTTCCGGGGGGGCCCCCTCCAAGAGCTTTTCCTGGCTTGTGACGATTCACAGGTGAGGACCTTTGTTGATTGTCACAGCTGGGGAAGTGCATTATCTTGGCATCTTGTGGGTGGGGGTCAGTGCCCCGGTGCTCGGCCCCGCCGCTGAGAGTGACACCAAACCCGCTCGGGCGTCAGAGAGTTTATCAGCTACTGATGGATTCTGTGGGTCTTTGAAGACTTAATAAAAAAAAACACATTAAAACGTCACAGGGAGAGGTGATCAATCATGGCACCTGGCCTCACGCCTCCGCCAGTGACATGGGAGAAAATGCTGGCTCTCTCAGCCACTGTCGCCAGCCTCCTACGTGACATATCCCCATGGGGGAGGCTGGGGCCAGGACTGTCAGCTCACAGGATCCAACACTTGGTTGATAGGCAAACAGGGGTCCTTTCTGATGGTCTCTGAAACATGGGCTCACGCCGTCATTTTAGAGGGGTCCATTGCGCTGGGGTCCTACCTGGGGCAATAGTCTCAGACATTTGCAGGTTAGAGAGGGAAGAGACAGCGTTGCTGCTCGGACTCAGAGCCAAAGGGCTCTGCTCTTGGCCTGGAGTCTGATCTTATCAGTATGACAGTTCTCCTTGGGCGTCCAATATTTTCCCCAAGGCAGTGGATTGTGTGTGTGGCTTTTCTTCATTTTGGTTTATCCACCTGTCATCTGTATTTTCTTTCGATCAAATAACTTCTTTTATTTAAGCATATCTGGTGCCAGTTGCTTGAAATGAAACTTAACCATGATGCCATCAGATGAAAGTAAGACATTATTAAATTCGAGAGAGACCTAGTCAGTCTCCTGCCAGACATAGGAAGTACACGCCTGACAGTATTAAAAATGAGGAGAGTTGGAGAAGATAGGATGGCGAGGAAAGACTGGCCATGCATACTGCCGACTGGGGTCAGTCCCCAGCACCCTAGAAGGTTGCCTGAGCCCCCATCAAAATGATTCCCGAGCACAGGACCAGGAGTGAGCCCTGGGCATTGGCCAGGTATGGCCAAAAACAAATGAAAATCCAAGTAAGAATGGAGATCAGAGGCCGAATGATAGCACTGATAGCACAGAGGGGAGGGTGCTTGCCTTGCACTCAGCTGACCAGGGTTAGATCCCTGCCACACCTTAAGGTACTAAGAGCCTGCCAGGAGTGATTTCTGAGCTGAAAGTCAGGAGTCAGCTCTGAGCACTGACAAATGTGACTCCCAAACAGAATAAAACAACGAACATCAACCCACCATAGCAATGTGCTCACAACACTCATGTACCAGAGCAACTTGCCTTGGTTTCATTAGACTCTCAAGTCTGCCAAGTTCTGTGGGCTTGGTTCATGTGGCCAAGTGCACTGGGAACTCTAGAATTCGTGATGCACACAATCTGGCCTAGTGGCAGGCGTGGGGACCTCAAGAGTTAGGTGAATTCTAACTCAACTTGAAGAGTAAGGTGAATCCTTCCTCTCAACTTCCTGTTTCCCTAAACTCTTCTTTTGGTATGTAAAACCACACCTGGATGACAGAGCCTTCCCCCACCCTGGTTCTGCATAATAACGAAAAGTACTGGCATTGGGGGTGAGGGGAAGAGTCCTGGGAGAGACAGAGAGCTCAGGAGAGAAAGGCATGACTTAGATACACAGGCCAGGGAGATCTCGGCAAAGAAAGCAGATGGCAGAAAGACTCATGGCAGAGAAAAAGCCGTGAGGAAGAAAGTGAGCTGACTCTAATGAATATCTTGTGACTGCTTGTAAATTATTTCTCCGGCATTACCCTGCTTCATCAGACCCATCCGCCTGAGGGGTTAGAAACGCAGTGCTGGGGGAGACTCACCTAACACATGGCTCTTTATATTTTTTATTTTTATTCAACAGGCCTGTGGTGTCAGAGAGTGAGAGTGTGTGGTGAATAAGACTTTCTCCGACTAGCAGTCAGAGAAACTAGTTTTGCTCTGAGTGGGTCAGTAGCTATGATACCGCTTAGCATAAAGCAAAAGCACTTGCAGCAGAGTCTGTTACTAATAGATTTGGTCATTCCTGCTGTCCTTTGGATAAAGGAATCCCATAGTTGCCATGGCCAGGATAAGCGTGTAGTTTTCCTGAGTTCCTGCATGCCACACTGAAAGTTGGGGATCCCCTCACTCCCCATAGTAGCAACTCTTGAAGCCTGTGGAGCTTGTTTACTTCTGTTTCTCATACTAGGATTGGAGGGATAAATTTCCAACTTCAGTAACCTTGGCATTAGTCTGCTTTTTTTTTTTTTAATTTCAGGTTCTGTGAGATTGTCTGGGTAGAATTCAGTTAGTCACGGGCACAGATGACTGATTCCTACAAAAACTAACATTAATGAAGGCTCTGCCTGCCAGTGCCAGGCAGTGGGGCAGTGCTCTGCCAGGCCTCTGCCATCATCACTTTCCCAGGACCCAATTCTGCATGTGGGTTTGGGCCCTTGAAGTCTTGAAAAGGCAACCAGAAGGGCATGTTCTCTTCCTCCTCTGTAGACTTGACAGACTTGACAACTCTGGCCATGTTGCTGGGGGGTCTTCAGGGGGCTTGTCCTGTTCTTGTTTGTCAGCTCTGTCCCTGTGTCTGTGCCCACTTCTCTCTGTCCTCCGCCGAGGGGTTCCCTGAACAGCCAACTGCCTGATCACCCCTATTTTGCTGCACAGAGGTGGGACACTATCTGAATATGGATGCAGCCCAGGAAGCTGAGCCCCTGAACGCTGCCCACTTAACTTCTTGCATTACATTCAGGGAACTTTGGGCTTTAGTTCCTGCATCTCTGTAGTTAAGTACCCCTGTAAAATTTTGAATCTTAGATCCTATTCCAACAGAAAACGTACTTATTATTTGGGTATTTTGTCTGTGGCTGACATCCCTGGTGTTTTTAATTCCTTTTTATCTCCCCCCCCCCCACCTCCCACAGGCTTTGATTTCCTCTTTTCACTATGCATGTTTTCCTGTTTCCTTAAATTTTTTGGTCACACCTGTTGTGTATGTAAACATTTCAATGAGATTTTTATGTTACTGACCCTACCTGATCGGTGATTGTGCCCTACCCTAAGGTGTGACCTGGCATTCTGCTTCCACCCTAGGGTGGTACCTGATTCTGCTCCCACCATTGGGTGGTATCTGATCCCACCATTGCGTGGTACCTGATTCTGGGGCATAAAAGCAAGGGTCTGTGGAAGGTGAGGGGCTTTTTTCCTGGGGCCTATTCTTAGGCCTTTTGGCTTCTGCCTCTTCAAGGAATAAAGAGCTGTTTTCTTTGAAAGCCTGACTGCCTGTTAGTTTTCTTCCTGCCATATTCACCTCAGAACCGCCAGCTGAACAGGGTAACAGACGTGTGGTCCAAGCTGGAGGAGAATGGCCTCATCCTCCATCCCTCCATCAGTCAACCTCGTCAGGGGCTGACTTGCAACAACACCCAGCAGTGCTCAGAGCTTACTCCTGGCTCTGCATTCAAGGATCACTCCTGGTGGGCTTGGAGGAGACCCTATGGAGTGCCAGGGATAGAAACTGAGTTGGTTGTGGGCAAGACAAATGCCCTCCCCACTTCACATTTCTCTGTTGGACGGTGCCATATGGTGTGTTCATCCTCAGACACCCTGGGTTCTGCTCTCTTTCCTGGACTGGTGCCTCCTTTTGTTTTCATCCTGCGTCATCTCCTGGCGGGGTGGGGGACCTCAGTATACTGAGTATACTGCCTGGGTATACTGTTGTGCAGTTAGAAATGCAGCTGTCAGGGTCCCTCTGGCGGTCTCTTTTCAGGACTTCTTGCCCACCTCCTCTCTGCGCACCTGCTCCATCACCCCTACAGATATTCCCCTATTTTCCTGACCTCTAGAGACAGAAACATAAACAGGATCAGTACATCATGTTCTCCTAGTACCAAGAACAGCTGATGTTTGTGGCTTCTGTGTCCAAGCAGCAGCCTGCCTGCCTGCTTGTCTGTCTGTCTCTCCAGTCTCAGTTTTTGGTGGCGGTGGTGTCAGGAGTTTACTCCTGGGTGAACTTGGGGAACCTTATGAGTATACTGGCAATCAAACCTAGTCAGCTGAATTCAAGGCAAGTGCCTTCCCTGCTATACTGTTACTGCAGCCCCATCTGTCTAATATTTAATCTCCATCTAGCAACCCCTTTGCTTAGGTTCCTGCTTTAAGCAGAAGGAACTGAACCCCAGAATTGAGATACGGGCTGACGGTACTCCCATGAAAGGAAGTCTGTAGATGGGGCCCTTCAGACCAGAGTTGGAATGAGAGATGCCGATCCCCTGCCCTCCTGACTCACCTGACTACATTCTTGTTTCTTTTCTTGTGGGGGGTGGTTTGAAGTTATTCCTGGTTTTGTGCTTGGGAGACTATGTGGTACTAGGGATCAGACTGGGGACCCCTGTTTGTTAGACAAATATGTGAATTCTGATGCTATCTCTCTGGTCCATACTACTCACATCTTTAACCCAAGGATTTAATCTTGCATTAATCTTGCATTACATTGCATTACATTTAACCAAGATTTAATCTTGGTGTTTTCTTGGTCCCACCTCCCATTCTCCTGCACTTTTCATGGCCATTGTCATCTACAAAGCCTTCACAGATGACACTGTTTAGTTGCCTTACCCAGGATTTGGGTTTCTTCAGGTGGAATATCTTTTTTTGCTTTTGTTCTGAAGTATCATCTGGGACATTATTGCTTTCACTGTGTGGACTCTCCTCCTGAACTCTGGGGTCCCCTGGAGCTGAACCCTACCTGCTGCACCCTCATTGCTCCCTAGGGGTCTCAACTTCGGTTCCTTGTAGTTCTGGGAGAGTCTGTCCCCATTGTCTTTGGTGAAATCTGGATTTGAGTGCAATTGCTGCTAAAACCAGTAGCTCAACCTGGTTTTTGGGGAGCACTCAGGGCTACTCCTGGCTGCATGCTGAACTTGAATGGGCGCTTAACTAGGATGGGCACTGACCCTGCTGGGCGCTGACCCAGAGTGGATAGACACTGACACTGGGTGGATATTGACCCCTGGTGGGCGCTGACCCCAGGTGGATGCTGACCCCCTGTGAACTCTGACCCCAGAGGCAGCTCCTGTGACCTGCCCTCTCTCTTCCATGGCTCTTTCTGAAATCGAGGTGTATGTTTTCTTTCCTGTGTCTTAAAATACTTTCTCTAGAACTCTGTGTGTTTGTGCATCTTTGTGTCTCCATGTGAGTATCTATGTTTGTGTTTGTTGAGTGGGAAGGACAATTTTTTTAAGTTTTATATTATTTGGACCACACCTGCCTGTGCTCAGAGGTTACTCCTGGCTCTGTGTTTGGAAATCACTCCTGGAAGGCTCTGAGGACCCTATGGGATGCCGGCGGATCGAACCTGGGTGGGCCAAGTGCAAGGCAAATGTCTTCCCCACTGTGCTATTACTCTGGACCCCCAGGCAAGAGGTTTATTTTGCTTCAGCATCACTGGAGCTTGCTGCATTTGAACATTGTGATCCCAAACCAGGTTCTCCTTGGCTCACATCAGGGCCTGTGGGTTGGGATGGGGCGTAGTGGAGGTGGAGGCTGGTGGCAGCAGGAGACAGGCATATGCAGATGACATTTTGCAGTTGTGGTGTTGGCCCAAATGACACAGACCCAGTTCTATGGACAGTCACTTCTCTTTTGTACAGAACCTACCTAGGTGTTCTAGGAGGTCTTAGTCACAGTGTGCTGTAGATTGGCCCTTGGAAGAAGAGGGAAGGGCTGTAGTCAGCGCTCCCCACTGAACCCTGGGCCATCCCTGAAGTGCATTCCCTCTCCAGAGTGTAGGGAGAGACACCTATGCACTGTGGGGGTACTCCCCATCTCACCAAAGTGAATGAGTATAATAAAGTGGCGCAATGGGCCGGAGAGATAGCACAGCGGCGTTTGCCTTGCAAGCAGCCGATCCAGGACCAAAGGTGGTTGGTTCAAATCCCGGTGTCCCATATGGTCCCCCGTGCCTGCCAGGAGCTATTTCTGAGCAGACAGCCAGGAGTAACCCCTGAGCACCACCGGGTGTGACCCAAAAACCAAAAATAAATAAATAAATAAATAAATAAAGTGGCACAAAGTGCTCCCAAGGGCCCCCAACTCCAAGTTCTTGTCAGCACTGTGATCTGGTCGGGGTGAGCTCTGAGCAGAAGGGGCTACTGCCTTACATAGAGCTGCTCAGACCCCCAGATCATGGGGCCCCATCTGGGAGTTGAGAAGAGAAGTCTCTTCCTGTCCATCTCCCTCTTTATGAAAGTCAGAAAAGTGCTCAGATACCAAACTTAAATGGTTTGATTTTATTTCTTGTAGTCCTGGAGGACCAAACCAACCGACTAGGGTGTGGGAGGCTCATTCTCCACCCTGAGCAACACTCTTGAACCCCACAACAACTCCCATTTCTGCATCTGAGTCTAAACATGCATGGAACACTGTGTGTCTGTCCCCACCCCTGAACATCCCCTCCCTGAGGACCCAGGGCCTTTCTACCCTGCTCTGAAGGCCTGCCCTACACACCTGCCTCAAGTCTAGTTCCATAACAGCACCCGGGCCCACTGCCCTGAGAACTTGAGCTTAACCCCTTTTGAGGAGTGTTGCCATATGGGAAGGCTCTATGCTGGCTGAGACAGACCATTGTCTGTCTGCACTCATTCTGCTCAGGGCTTGTGTGTCCAGTGAGATGTTTGGCCTTACCATCTCTGAGAAGAGCTCTGTGGTCTGTGGACATGGCATTTCCTCCACTCAGCAGGATGGTAGCTTGGCCCTTTCCGGTGGGGGCTTGCTGTGGGTACACAGAGCAGTCTTCCTGTGGGCACCCAGACAACCCTTTCTGCAGACATGTGTCCTTTGCTCTGCAGTGGATGTCTCAGTGTGGGGCTGCCATGTTGTTTATTTTTTGGGGGGGAAGGGGGATGATTGGGTTACACCCAGGGGAGCTCAGGACTTATTTTTGGTTCTGTGTCAGGGGTCACTCCTGGTGGTGCTCAGGGAACCATGTGGAGGTTCCAGAGATCCAGATCCAAACGAGGTCGGCCACCTCTCTCTCTCTCTCTCTCTCTCTCTCTCTCTCTCTCTCTCTCTCTCTCTCTCTCTCCCCCTCTCTCCCTCTCTTTCTCTCTTTCTCTTTTTTTTCTCTCTCTCTCCCTCTCTCTTTTTCTCTAGCCTTACAGTCTTACTTTTTCAAAGAGTCTGTCAGTATATTTAACGAGCCAGATAACATTTTGCAACCTGCTAGGCCTAGGATGTGAAACCCAATTCATCTTTTTCTTCTTTGTCTTTTATTCCCTACTCTACAGTCATCCTAGAGAAATTCAGTTTTCTCAGAGGGCCTAGAGAATCATCTCTCTGTAGTTTTGATTGACATCTTCCTGATTTTCAATCACTCTTCTTGATGTGGAATATCTTTTCCTGTGCTCTCATTTGTATATGTTTCTTCTTTGAGGGAGGGGGGTTTAGGCCACACCAGCAGGGATCAGGATTCATTTCTCACTATACCTGGGACCAGGCCTGGTGGTTGGATTCCTGGTGATTCTCAGGATTCAAACATGGGATGGCTACATGCAAGGCACACTCTTACTTCTTGTACTGTCTCTCTGGGGCACAAAATGTTTTGTTTTAAATTTTTTGTGTTGGATTTTTGGGGCCACACCTGGCAATGCTCAGGGCTTTCTCCTCACTCTGAGCTCAGGGATCAGTCCTAGTGGTGTTCAGGGGACAATATGTGGTGTTAGGGATCAGACTAGATGGATCACGTGCAAGGAAGTGTACAAGGCAAATACTTTAACTACCGCATCATCTCCAACCCTTCTTTTATATCTATTCTTTGGAGAGGTATGTATGTATTTCTTTTTGGTGTTTTTAAAGTCAAACTCTTAAGAGTTCATCATACACTCTTTCAATAAATCCTTTATTCGATTTGTGTCTTGCCAGAATTTTCTTCCTGTTCTCTGCTTCTTGCCTCCAGTATCTTCACAATGATTTTTTGAAAAGTAAAAGTCCTTGGTCCCACCCTCCTTTTCTTTATGGACCGCTGAGCACCAAATCTGATGGTACAGGGAATGGGGAATCCTATGATGCTGAAAAGTCCAACCAGGCCTGTGTATGAAAACATCGTTTTAGCCTTTTCAGCCCTCCTGTGGCCCAAACTATCTAAGCATGAGTGAGTTTAATTGCAGCAACATTTCTCCAATTTATGGCCCAGGCAAGAAACTTTTCCCTAATCAGAGAGTGCAAAAACTCTTTCTCTTCTAGTTTTCTTCTAGATGTTTTACCATTTTTATGTTTAGATTGGATATCTAAGATCTATTTTGAGTTCATCATTTTTTTTTTTTTTTTTTTTGTGGTTTTTGGGTCACACCCGGCAGTGCTCAGGGGTTACTCCTGGCTCCATGCTCAGAAATTGCTCCTGGCAGGCACGGGGGACCATATGGGATGCCGGGATTCGAACTGATGACCTTCTGCATGAAAGGCAAACGCCTTACCTCCATGCTGTCTCTCTGGCCCCTGAGTTCATCATTTTATGTGCAACAGAGACCAAGATTTTTTTTCTCCCTCCATATGAATTCATATTCTAGCTCTGTTTGCTAAATTCTGACTAATTGTCCTTAGATTTATGGATTCTCCCTCACATTCCATTAATCTGTTTCTTTGGAGCCACAATCACAGTGGCAAGATCACAAAGACTCAAGTTCAGGAGTTTTGAGACTTTCTGCTTGGTTTTCTTTTTTTTATTTCCCCCAAGTTATTGGGCTCTTTTAAGGCCTTGGCATCTCTCTATACATCTATAAGCAACTTATTCATTTCCACAGAATAAACTGCTGAGATTTTGATGAGAGTGGCACTGAATTCTAAAGGTAAAATTGGCCCAAAATTGCCATCTCCACAATATTTGGGGTCTGGACCATGAAAATGGCCTATCTATTTCTAAAATGTAGACTTTATTTTGCAGGTGATTTTTCTTTTAAATGTTTTCTGGATTCAGAGCAAGCCTGAGTGGGAGGCAGGAAGGTTTCCCCTGGGTGCTGACCACCTGTGTCAGCCACCAGAAATCTATTTTCTAAGCTGCTAAAAAAGAATTTTCTGAGAGGACTTGCCCAGATGTTGTGACCTTTATGTATTTATTATTGTCTTCAGCAGGACAAACAAACGTCAACCGCGTGTCTCTTCTTTTTGTCTTTCTCTACGTGGGCAATCCTATCTATAACATTCCGCCATTGACTCGAGTGACTTTCGCGTCATTCCTTCAGCATCTTTCTGCTGGGACAATCCTGTTTACTAACGTCGACAGTTTTCATTTTTCCCTCCTTGGATTTTGCCCCTTTTCTTTTGTTTTCATATTTTTCTTGCTGTCTGGCTCGTACACACAGCTATAAACACCACCCTCTATTGTCCCTGCTTTTTGCTTTGGCAATCAGAAATTTTTAAGAGAACCTTCAAGCATGAGAAAAAGTGATTGTTTGTGTCGCCCACGTACTTGCCATGCTTGACCCTCTTGATGGCTGCAGATAACTGCAGACTCCCTGTCCCCACGTCGTGTCTGTTTGTTGGAGGAGCTTCCTTGCACATTCCTCCGAGTTTGTGTCTCCGGTCCTTGTCATGCAATGAATCTATTCGGGCGTCTGCAGATCTGAAAGCCTGTGCCCTATTGTCAACTCTATTTCTGCACACAAAGAATTCTGAGTTACTCTTGCTTTTCTTTCCAAACTCTAAAACGATTGCCCCCCAGTCCCCCATTTTCTGTTTCATTGAAAAGTGTTGGATGTGAAATCAGCTATTGTTCTTTTTCATGGAATCTTCTTTGTCCCCTTCTGATGGCTTTACAAGATGTTTTCTTCTCGCTGGTTTTGACTCATTGTCGTGACACACTTTTTGTTGTCGTGTTGTTTCCTTAAATGTTTTCTGAGTCAGGACTGACTGGAGTCTCTCCTTCCAGACTGTCTCTGTCGCTGAGCTGACATTCAGTTTCTCCTGCCCTTATTTCTTGATCTTTGGATTCATTGATTCATGCCATCACTTGTCTTTCCAGCGGGGTCATTGCCCCAGTTTTGTCTCTTCATCATCACGTATCTCTGGAATATTCAGTGTGTTCGTCTAATGCTCCCCTCACCCCTGCCTTGCTCGCCATGGACTCCCCTCTTCCTTGGCAGTGGGGCTCTCTTCCCTTTTGGGCCTGTCTCCTGTCTGTGTTCTTGGCCTGTCAGGACACACATCACAGTGGCCTCCTGGCTCCAAACTGGGGGGTCTCACCCCTCAGCTGAGTGCCTGGCCTGCAGCCCTGCTCAGGGGTTCTTCTGCACACCCATGCAACATGCCAGGGATAAAAGGCTGAGCAGCTAGGTCCTGGGGACCCCGGGATTGGCACTGCTGGCTTTTGGGCTGTATTTATTTCCCTGCTTGTAAAGGAAGGACTGCCTGAGGCAGGTCCCTCCGGCGTTGCTTTCTAATGAGGTTTTACTTGGAAATGTTCTTTTTGCTTCAGTATCTGTTTCCCTTTAGTTCTATTTCTTCTGCTCCTTTTCCTGCTGTTTCCTGCTTTCCCTGAAGCTCTACAGCCTGGCTTCTAGCACTTTCCAGGAGGAAGAATCTGGTGGCAAGTTAGTGTGCCGACATCCAAGCGCAGGGGGAGAATGAGGGAGAGGAACTGATGGCTGCAACAGGGCCTCTGGGGACCTTCATAGACTCTGTGACCTGCCAGTCTGAAGTGAGCCTGCTTAGGCCATGCGTGGAGGGGAGGGATTGGAATGCGTGGAAGAAATCGGGATACACGCAGGGGGGCATTTCTTGGTACATCCCAGGGGGTGGGGTGGTGGTCTGAGTGTTTGCTGCCTCTGCTCCTTTGCCCTGCGACCCAAGCCCCAACACTCTCAATTGACAGCATTGAGACGGAGTAGTGGGGCCTGCCAGAATTCTGTGGGTGCTGTGCAGCAACCTTCTGGCTAGTCCTGCTTGCAGGAAGTGGCCAGGACACATTAGGTGACACCCAAGACTGAGGGGCCTAGAGTCAGTGTAAGGACATAACTGCTGTGGGCTTGTGTGTCTGTGTCCTTTGAGATTCCAGGGGCACCGGAATGGACTCAGCAACGTCTCTGAACTTTCGGCCATGTGGGACGTAGCCTGAGAGCCGACAGAGCCGTTGGTCTGTGGACACAGGCTCTGGAGCCAGTGTCGGGTGCTCCAGGCTCCAGGGCTCTCTACCCCCCATGTTTAGGGGGCTCTGCTTCTGCCATCCCTGGCGGGCCTTCTGGGGTGAAGGTAGCCCGACATGTTTGCTGGGAGTTGTGATGAGGTGTATGGATGGGACTGATGGCTCAGTCCCCCCACCCGCAGGCGCCCTCAGGAAAATGATGCTTTTGATCATCCCAGCACGTGGTTCTACGGATGCATAATTCTTTATTAAAGTTCTCTGCGTCATTGTTACACAGGGTAAATTTTTAATAAGCTCTAATTACTCACCTAAAAGAATTAGTTGAGAAAAAATGCGATTAGTGTTCCGAAGACAAATAAGCCAAGAGGCGCCAACTTGTCAGCACGCCTGGAGCCCCCTCAGTTTTGGGCCCGAAGGAGGGGTGACTGGGGGCACTTATGCAGGGTGCAGTGATCCTTGTGATCAAACAGCTTTGATCCCTACATTCCTTCAGGGGGGCCGGGGGCATTGGACCAGACCAAGCCAGGAGATCCACTTCCCCTAGTCAAAGACTGCTTGAGAGCCGCTGAAGGGTTACTCAGCCCTGCATAGAACTGCTAAGCCTGTCTCTAAGGAAATGGGGGCTGCCCTTGGTCGGGGTTCAGGGATGAAGATTGAGGGTCTGGAGGGTTTTCCTCCTGGTTGCCAGACCTTCCTGCAGAGATCTGAGTGTTGCCTGGTGCTGATCGCACAAAGCGGAGAATGGGCACCCAAAACAAGACTATCTGGGAAGCTCAGATCATTCTGGCCAAGGGCAGCCCTGTTTGTCCCAAAGCCACTCTGAGCTGGCCTGAATAGAGCTCATGGCCCTGAACTCTCAAGGCTCTGGCTGCTGGGAAGAGAGGGGGCCTTGTATGCTACCCAGAGGTGACACCATACAGAAGTACAGTCGCCCTTTTGACCCTCTGGCTACCTCCCTTTCTCAGAGGTTAGGAGATTGCTCGCTTGGACCAAGAGCTGGGCCAGTTTGGTTCTAAAGGGCTGCTCAGGGCTGTGTCTGGCCCTGTGTGGCTGGGGTCAGAGGGGCTTCCTCATGAATGTTGTTCCCCATTCTCCTTAGATGCTTCTGAAGATGACAGTGTGGATTATGGGGAATCTGTTTTAGGATGTCCCAGCCAGGATAAGCCCCTGGGTCACCAGCCAGGAGAGGGAGGGCCATCCCTGTACTCCTGTTCAGCACAACCTTGGGCTGCTTCCTCCAACAGTGGCTGGTCAGGCTGGATGACACTGCCCAGATTTTCTGTGACCACTTACTGCCCTCCTGCCCTGTAAGCCAGGCATGCACTGGGCTGGGCCAAGATGAGACCCCATGGTGAAAGGCTGGGGTAGGGTACTGCCATAAGATGTTATGTGTGTGTGTTGTGTGTGTGGTGTGTGTGTGGTGTGTGTGTGTGTGTGCCAAGATGGGCTCTTTGGGGAAAGACTGTGCCAGGAAGATGCCCTATAGGGATATGCTGGAGAGACTGGCAGCTTATACCCGTGGCCAGAAGCTCAGTGAGGCACTGTCTGATGAGCTCTGAGCCTAGGAGCGTCCATGGAGTGACCCTGGGACTTCCTCACACCTTTGGTAACTCTGGGTTCTTTGGGTAATCAATTCTGACAGTCCTTGGAAGCTCCCCACTGACCCTGAAGCAGTCCTTTCGGTTTCCTGTCATCTTCCCTGCCTGTCCCTTCAGGTCTCAGCAGGAACCTCTCTCCTGCCCACCCAGTCCTCCTTCCTCTTTCAGACCCTGCTGCAGCCCTGACCCTCATCCTGTCTGAAGACCCAATGCTGGCCTTAGGCATAGGAATGCCAAATTTGGGCCACCTTCCCTTCTCTTCCTACCCACAGCTCAAATCAGAAAGCTCCAAAGCTCATTCCACTTCTACCCATGGGGAAAGGGGGCTCTGAACCCTACTTCTGAAAAGCACTTCTCCACAAGCAGTGCTTTCTGCTGGGGCCCCAGAATCTCCTGTCTCTCCTGTCCCCCAGACATATTCTTGTCTGAACTGCTTGTTTTGTTGCTGTTGTTGTTTTTTGGTTTGGGGGCCACACCTGGTGATGCTCAGGGGTTACTTCTGACTCTGTGCTCAGGAATTGCTCCTGGCTCAGGGGACCATATGGGGTGCTGGGGATATAACCGAGGTTCATCCCGGGTCAATTGCATGCAAGACAAATGCCCTACAGCTGTGCTATCACTCCGGCTCCTGTTTTGTTGTTTTGTATGATCTGTCATGGAGAGCTGCTCCACCTTAGTCCCCTGAGGCCCAGACCCTGCATCTCTTCCAGGCCCAAAATGGGTTTTTAGACTGCCTGGCCTTCCACCTCCCATGCCCCATCTGTACTGTCCCCTGCCCTGGCCATGGCCACTGTCTTCAGCACCAACTGAGTAAATCTTCCTGCGCCACCTAGGGATGGTGCCAACTCTTTGGGACCTTTCAAATCCCCTGAAGTGTAGTTCATTCCTTTGTAGGTAAAAACTGGCCAGGATTTGCAATTTATCACATAATGTCTCCCAGTCTTTTCTTTTCTAATCTTTAATCTCTCTGCCTCTGTCTCTCTCTCTTTCTCCATGCACACTCAACTATAATCTTCAGTTTTCTGTACCAAAGATTTTGGGGGTATGTGTGTGTATGTGGAGGCTCCCGGCAGTGCTGGGCTTCAGAGCTGACCCCTGGGTGCTGATCTCTGGCCCAACAGAGATCTCTCCACTCTTATGAGACTTAGTAGTTTCGGGTGTTTGACTTTTTATGCCAATATGGAGCGTATGTATTATTCTTTTTAACATTTTGACTCCAGTTGTTGCTGTTATGTAAATGTGGGATTGACCCTGTGGGAGACTCCCACACTGTGCTCTGGGTTCTGGGGTCACGTCCAGTGATTCTTAATCAGCTGGGCTGGAGGCCAGATGTGGAGTTGATATAACTACAGAGTTCTGGACCACTGGGGCTTTGCCCGACGCACTGGTGGAGGGGTCAGGTGGCCACAAGAATTGATTTTTTTTTATTGTTTTCTTTTTTTTTTTAAGAATTGATTTTTACATGTTGATTTTATATTATTGATCATGCTTGATTCACTTATGAATTTTAATGTCTTCCCCCGTGGAGTCTTTGCATTTTGCACATCTGGAATGCTGTTGTCTGAGAAAGGAGTTTCATTTCTATGTTACCTGTATTTTTATATTTTGACTTATTTGTTTCTTTTAGGTGGACCCACCTTGCCATAACCACCATAACATAGCCACCCCACCTTGTATATTTTAGCAGCCACCAGCTACCATGTAAGAACATTTATATTTCTTTGTACTTCCGGTTCACTAAGAGCTTCGTTTTTATCCTTTAAAAAACAATTTCATGTGAGGTTTCGTTTTCTAGACTCTTCTTGTCATTTTCTTCTTGTCCTGCCTTTGTGTGTGGGAGGGAGGAGGTAAAGGACACATCAGGTGATGCTCAAAGCTTACTCCTAGCTTTGC
>NC_064854.1:7508579-7518579 GCF_024139225.1 Suncus etruscus
CACTCGGAAATTACTACAGAGGGTGTGGGGGACCATATGGGATGCTGGAATTCAAATCATCTTTAGTTCTGCATCAGCCACGTGCAAGACAGATACCTTCACTGCTATGCTATCATTCAGTTCCTTTTTCTGCATTTTTATTTATTATTATTATTATTATTGTTATTATTATTTTTGGTTTTTGGGCCACAGCCGGCTGTGCTCAGGGGTTACTCCTGGCTGTCTGCTCAGAAATAGTTCCTGGCAGGCACGGGGGACCATATGGGACACCGGGATTTGAACCAACCACCTTTGGTCCTGGATCGGCTGCTTGCAAGGCAAACGCCGCTGTGCTATCTCTCTGGGCCCTTGTCCTGTATTTTTAAGAAAATTTTTTCTTTAAAAAACAATCCCACTTTATCCCACTGCTATTTTTTTTTTTAATATTGTGATCTGGTCCTTCTAGCCCTCATCTCTGGGCATTATTATAATAATGTATTTTATTTTTCTTAAAACCCATAGATGAGTAAGACTATTCTGTGTCTCTCTCCCTCCCTTTGACTTATTTCACTCAGCATAATGGTTTCCATGTCCATCCATGTATAGGAAAATTTTATAACTTCATCTCTCCTGACGACTGCATAATATCCGATTGTGTATATGTACCACAATTTCTTTAGCCATTCATCTGTTGAAGGGCATCTTGGTTGTTTCCAGAGTCTGGCTATAATAAATAGTGCTGTGATGAATATAAGTGCGAGGAAGGGATTTTTGTATTGTTTTTTTTTTTTTTTTTTTTTTTTTTTTTTTTTTGTGTTCCTAGGGTATATCCCTAGGAGTGGTATTGCTGAGTCATATAGGAGCTCAATTTTCAGTTTTTGGAGGAATCTCCATATTGTTTTTTATAAGGGCTAGACTAGACAGCATTCCCACCAACGTACTGCTATTTTGCTTTTCCTTCCTTTTAGATGTTTTTGTTGGTTCTTGTTGGCCTTATAACTTTTGCTGATCCATCTCGGTGCCTGTTTGGGTGAAATGGTAGCATTTAGTGAGTCCAGGAGGGTTGCTCCCTCGCTCCTCTCTGGAAAAGGTTTCAGGTCCCTTCTTTCTCCACCCCACAAGCAGGGCAAGGCTTCGCTGGGTGCCTTGCTTAGGACTGCAGTGAGCTTCACCCACCATGGGACAGCATGGGAGGGTAAGGGGTACCCCTCTGAACCCCTGGGCTCACATTTGCAGGTGACTTTGGCTCATATTCTGGAAGCATCTTGGCTCTTTCTTTTATTAAAAAATAATTTCACAAAACTAGTTTAAACTCAAAAGATTGCACAGTTTCCTGAATGCTTTTCCTGCTTGGTGCACCTTCCACACTGCTGGCCACCCCCGGCAAACATCTCTGATACTTTATATATTGATAAAATTTGAGTTCAGAAATGGGTCTTGTTTGGCTTAGTATCGTCATGGGCATTGGCAGAGACTACAAGCCCAGAGAAGCCCAAGCATCAGGAAAGTACCCAGTGCCTACAAATCCTACTATGTGTGGGGTTTCATGAAGTCAACCGTCACTGGCACTTCTGTCTTGTTTTCTCTTTTTCTTTCTTTCTTTCTTTTTCTCTCTCTTTCTCTCTTTCTTTCTTTTTTCTTTCTTTCTTCTATATTTTTTTCTTTCATTCTTCTTTCTTTCTTTCTTTCTTTTTTCTTTCTTCCTTCCTTTCTTTCTTTCTTTCTTCTTTTTTCTTTCTTTCTTTCTTTCTTTCTTTTTCTTTCTTTCTTTCTTTCTTTCTTTCTTTTTCTTTCTTTCTTTTTCTTTCTTTCTTTCTTTCTTTCTTTCTTTCTTTCTTTCTTTCTTTCTTTCTTTCTTTCTTTCTTTCTCTTCTTTCTTTTCTCTCTTTCTTTCTTCTCTCTCTTTCTTTCTTTTTTCTTTCTTTCTTTCTTTCTTTCTTTCTTTTTTCTTTCTTTCTTTCTTTCTTTCTTTCTTTCTTTCTTTCTTTCTTTCTTCTTTCTTTCTTTCTTTCTTCTTTCTTCTTTCTTTCTTTCTTCCTTTCTTTTCTTTTTCTTCTTCTTTCCTTTCTTTCTTTCTTCCTTTCTTTTTTTTTTGGTTTTTGGATCATACCTGTCAGTGCTCAGGGGTTTCATATTGCTCTGAGCTCAGAAATAGCTCCTGGGGGTGGGGCTGGAGAGATAGCACAGAGGTAGGGCATTTGCCTTGCAAGTGGCCAAACCAGGACTGAGGGTGGTTTGAATCCCGGCATCCCATATGGTCTGGAGCCTGCCAGGGGCGATTTCTTTTTTTTTTTTTTTTTTGGTTTTTGGGCCACACCCGTTTGATGCTCAGGGGTTACTCCTGGCTATGTGCTCAGAAATCGCCCCTGGCTTGGGGGGACCATATGGGACGCCGGGGGATCGAACCGCGGTCCTTCCTTGGCTAGCGCTTGCAAGGCAGACACCTTACCTCCAGCGCCACCTACCCGGCCCCTGCCAGGGGCGATTTCTGAGTGCAGAGCCAGGAGTAACCCCTGAGCATCGCCGGGTGTGACCCAAAAACAAAACAAAACAAACAAACAAAAAAAAAGAAATAGCTCCTGGAGGCTTGGGAGACCATATGGGATTGCAGGGATCGAACCTGGGTCCATCCTGGGTCGGCAGCATGCAAGGCAAATGCCCTACCACTGTGCTATCTCTCCAGCCCCTTCTTGTTTTCTCATCTGTTTCTAGCCCGAGTCACCCCCAAAACCTGAGGCAAGCAGGGAGGCAGAAAACAAACCTATTCCCCCAGTCCTGGTCCCTTCTTTTCAGGGTTTAGCACTGTGGCCCAGAAATTCCTCCCCTCACACCAGTTGGGGGCTCAGGATCCTGCTCCCATAGCCGGCTCAGACTGTAGGCTGCTCCATGGCAGGGTCCCCTTGCCTGGTCCCCACTTTCCTCGAGAGGTCAGGTCCCCAGGGGCCACTGAGAGCTGCTCTGTCTTTCAGTGCGGTGGCCCTGGCAGCAGCACCGGGGATCTCAGCGGCCTGATTTCCCAGGAGAGGCCGCTGCGAATGTGGTCCAGTGCAATGTAATCAGGGCCTTTATGGTGCCTTTTTGCAACTTTCCCAAACCTCCCGGCAGCTTCCATCCCAGGGGCCGCATAAGTCTCCTGGCCAGCCTGGCTAGGCTTGACGGATCTTTCCTGTGCAGAGCCGGGCCAAAGGCCGCCTCTTGGGCCTTCGTGTCTCCAGCCGGCTTTTCCTGCAAATCTAGGTGAGTTGTCACTTCAGCTAATCTCCTGCCGCCCAAGAGCAGACACCCCAGCGGCCAGCCCGTCCCCAAGGCTTTGTTTGAAGCCGGTTATTGAGGGTGTTTTTCATGCTGACCAATGCACAGGCTAAAAATTCTCCATCAGGTGGGCTCTGGCGACCCAGACCTGCTGCCCCCGCTGGCCTTATCTGCAGGGTGGGGTGCCTTCTCCCCCATGCTAGCTATCACCACCCACCACACTCTGTGCTCACAGTCAGCACCACGGCCATTGGCTTTGGAGGCTGAATTGGTGCCTTGAAGATGCGTTACCCAGGTGGGCTCCTGAGGTGTCCTTCCCTGTGACTCACAAAAACCTTAGACTATATCCAGTGCCCTCCATTGTGGCTCTCACCCAATCATGGCTTTGCCCCCAGTGGTCACCAGGTGATGTTTGGAGACATTTCTGGCTGTCATGGCCCTGGAAGGGGTGGAGTGGGGGGACGTATTTCAAAGAAATTGAGTAGAACCAGGAACAGCCAAGGTTACAAACAACCTGTTTATCCTCAATGCATTAAAAGCCGAGGCGCCCTGCAAATGGATTTCTTTCTTTTTTTTCTTTTTTGGGCCTCAAATGATCCTTTTTTCTTTTTAAACTAGAATGAGTTAAGGGCCATGGTGCTGTTTGCACTGACACTTAGGCCTTTTGTCTTTCTCAAGCGGTGATGGACTCTTGGTGGCTAAAACAACAACAACAACAACAAAACCACCAAATCCAAGAAGGGCTTTGGAGAAGCATTTTTCACTTTGTACAGGTTAAGCTGGATTTTTTTTCTTTCTCCTTCTGCCTCCCAGGATTGCTGAATCTTCTGGAAGAGAAGCCCATGATAGTGTGGGAAACCTTGCCCCCCAGGAGAGCTGGCCTTCCACCCCCTCATGCACACACACACACACACACACACACACACACACACACACACACACACACACACACACACACAGTGATTCTCTTTGGCCTGCGTTTAGAAGGGCCAACAGAAGCCTCAGCAACTTTTGAAAATCTTAGATCTGCTGTATGTTTTGGTCATTTCCCTTGAAAACAGGAAAACTAGCCTGTGCATCAGGAATATGTCATACAGAGATAACACAATGCTTTTAGAAAGGGCCAGGACCACGGGCTGAACCCCTAAATGGGTCCTTGTCACACGAGCCCACCATTTCCCAGTGCTGAAGCAATTAGATATTTGTGTTCAACTTAATGTGTTTTATTGGAGCTCGAGTCACGCTTTTGTTTAATGCTTCGCCTTGGAAATAATTGGGATGCGTGGATTGTGGGGGAGTGCATTTATGAAAGAATTATTTATAATGTATACATTCCGGCTGGAATTTAAATAAGCACAACCCCATAGGTTCTTGCATCTAAGCCATTAGTTGTAATGGCTTTTGGACGCTGGCCCAGTCCACGGTCTTTTTGCCCTGCCTCAATTTATATATGGCTTGTTATAATAGAGCTGTCATTCTCTCTTCTTTTTATGTTTTTCTATTGCTGTATAGCTTATTAGCTTTTTAAGCCTTGTCTGGAGCATAAATACTGTAAATGGGAAATGATTTTTAAACCGCATTTGTCTAATTTCCTTGATGAAGTATTTTAGTAAGAAAGGCAAGAAACTATCAGTATATAGAGGCTAAGAGGCTTGGCTTGTTCTTAATATCATCCTTTATTTTTTTATGGCTTTCCTGCCGCCGAGGACACGGGGATGGGGGGCAGTCACGAGCTGATGAAATCAATTCCTCCTGTTGTCATTTGTTGTTGTTTGTCATTGTTGCTGTTTTACAAGAAAACAGACCAGACTGCCGGACTGACTGGCCGTGATCTCTGAATCCCTGATACCTGATATCTGGGAGTCGAGGTGCCTCCCAGATAGAGACTATGGACCTTCCTCTCTTGGCTGCTGTTTGGAATGGAGGGATGGACGGGGATAGAGGCATCTGGGATGGGTGTTTCCAGAAGGAAAAGTCTGTTCATATCCTGCTCATGGAGGAAGAGAGACAGCACCCGTGCTTCGATCTCAGGCTCTCTCTCCCTCCCTGGAAACCCTAGCACAGACATTTTCAGGCATCAGTGGCAGCAGAGCAAGGCTAGAAAGAAGCCCCCAATGTTGTCACCAGCTTGAGCAAACATTCCTGTTTTGTGCACCTTTGGCTGTTAATATTATCCAGATCAGGCCTCTCAGAAGTGAGTGGGCTGTGTTCAGTGCTTTAGTGCTCAGGGAGTGTCCAGGGCACCTGAGTCATGGACAGTGGGGCTATCAGCACCCCATCATTGCCAGTACCCTCACGTTCCCAGTCCTTTGCCACGGCTTCCCCTGAGTGTGGACACTTTCTCCCATCAGACTGTTCGTGAACTCTGCCCATGGCTCTTGGCCGACCTGGCTTTTTTGGGGGGCCAGGGTTCATCTTTCCTGGCATGGTGCCCCAGGTCGCTTCTGGTATTGCTCAGGGACTGCAGAGTGCTGGGGACCCGACTTAGTGCTGTAGATGGTACAGTGCAATAACTATATAGTCCAGTTCTGGGGTCACCTTTCTGCTGCGGCAGTCACCATTCTTGGGACCTTTCCAGCAGGAGGTCTCTCATCTGCCACTGAGCTGGCGCCCCTCTTCCTGGTCCCTTGGTCCAAGCAGCCTGTTGCCTTTTTGAGGAAAATGAGAAGAAATCAGCAAGTGCTGTGATGTGATCCTGATTGTTTTCAGTGATGGCGCTGGTGCAATTCTCTCTCCCTCTTTCCCTCTCTCTCTCTCCCCTCTGTCTCTGACTCTCTTCTCTCTCCTCTCTGTCTCTGCCTATCTGTTTGTCTGTCTCTCTTCTCTCTGTCTGTCTCTCTCTCCCTCTCTCCTCTATCTGTTTCTTCTCTCTGTATCTCTCTTCTCTCTGTCTCTCTCCCCTCTCTGTCTTTGTCTCTATCTCTCTCCTCTGTCTCTAACTCTGTTTGTCTCTCTCCCTTTCTCTCTCTCTCTAGGTCTCTCTTCACTGTCTCTGTCCCTGTCTGTGTGTCTGTTCCTCTGTCTCTTTATCTCTTTCCTATCTCTCTTCTCTCTAGCTCTCTCCTCTTTATCTCTGTCTCTAGCTCTCTCCTCTCTGTCTCTCTTCTCTTTGTCTCTGTCTCTCCTCTCTGTCTCTCTCCTCTGTCTCTTCTGTCTGTGTTTCTGTCTCTAGCTCTCTCCTCTCTGTCTCTGTGTTTGTGTGTCTGTTTGTCTCTCCTCTACCTTCCCAGGTTGAGCCACATCCCAACATCCCAGCCTGGTAGGGCTTAGTTTTTTAGTAAAAAATTCTCTCTCTCTCTCTCTCTCTCTCTCTCTCTCTCTCTCTCTCTCTCTCTCTCTCTCTCTCTCTCTCGCCTCACCCACCATCGGTCAGGGTTTACTCCTGGCTCTGAGCTCAGAAATCGCTCCTGGCAGGCTCAGAGGACCTATGGGATGCCAGGAATTGAACGCAGGTCTGTCCTGGATCGACCACATGCAAGGCAAAGACCCTACTGCTGTGTTATCACTCTGGCCCTAGTAAAAAAATTCTCATGAGTTTTATATGGATATTTTTTGCAGCTTGCATTTCAGGCCATAACATAATCCCTTCCACTTCTCAGACCTGGAGTTTGCTTCCTTTCTGGATGCTATGGCCCTTGCTTCTGAATGCCGTTCAGGGTCTAGTTACTGCCTTGCCCGGTGGCCATGGAGCGAGGTCTAAGAGCCTTTCTTCGTTTTTAGGCCCCTTTCACGGGAGCTGTGTGGGTGTTCGCTGTCTTTGTGGGGTGAAGTTGCCTACGGATGCGGTCGGGGTTATCTGGTTTCACTGTTTTGTTTTTAAAGAATTGCTTCTGCTCTTATTTCTTGATTTACTCTCGACTCATAATTATTGGAAATCTTTGCGCATGATTCCACAGTCAAAGTTATAAAGCAAAGTGCCCTGGAGAAGTTTGAATTTCATTCATCCTTCATCCTCCAGTGTCACCCCCATTCCCTCCCTTTTCTCTATTAACCCCCCCCCTTTTTCTGTTACTAGGTTTGGGATTGTTACTTTCAGAATTTATGCATGTCCACAAAACAAGTAAATGTGGGCACAGTGCTCACCCAAAGGGCCCCTCTCTGCACTGGCCTGGTGTCCCTGCTGTCCAATACTCCTGGCATCCTCACTGCCCAGTGCCCCTGGTCCCCACCACCCACTGTTCCCAGATACAGCTGGAGGGGTCAGGGAAGCTGCCTCCATTGCTTTGCCTGTCAAACCACCCCCCGATGAGGAAGAATGAAGGGCCACTTGGCTTATTCCGAGATTCACCATCAGCTTTTCTCTGCTTCCATTTGTGTCATTTTCTCTGGGGATGCATTTCCACAGCGGGTAAATGTATTTGTCATAGGAATGAGTTTGTTTTTTTTTCCTGTTTAATTTCTTCCGTTAATGGTTTACATTTTATTTATTTATTTTAAGCCCATTTTGATTTAGGGACTAGGATTCACAATACTGCTTGCTACTCATGCTTTCCACGAATGCCTCTTTCCAGACATTTCTAGAACTCCCGCCCCTCACCCCACTTCCCCCTTCCCTTCACTGCTGTTCTCCCTCTTTGCTGGAAGATCATTGGGCTGCTCACCTGGTTGTGGTGCTCCCAAACTCTGTGGGGTGCTCTCAACTTGTCTGTGGGGCTCCACCCCTCTCTGGTGCTCCTACCCTCTGTCTGATGCTCTCTTTGGTGCTCCCACTCTCTGGGTGGTGGTCCCACCTTCTAGGTGGTGCTCCTTGCAGTGTGCTCACACCTGTGTTCTTAGGGGCATGAGATCTGCTGGATTGTTGCTCCCCCAAATTTTTCTGGAGCTTCCACAGACCTGGCTGGGGCCTGGCCAGAGGTCACTATGGCTGGAGAGGACAGACAGTGGGGCTGCCAGAGTCATTCTGGTTCATGAAGATCACTGGAGATTTGAACCTAAACTTGTGATCACCTGCTGGCAGATGACAGTTCTTCCTTGCCTCTACCGTTGGCATCTCCGTGCCTCCTTCCAGTTTCCAAGCAAGGCCCGACCTCCCGGATGCTCTGCAGAACCCCTTCACATCCTCTTTTCTCCCTGACCACCTGTTTCTCTCTGGTTGATGGTCCTGCCTCCTTCTCACCCACCTTCACCCCACAGCATCTGCATGTAGAGCCCTCCATTCCTTTCAGCCTTCCATGGCTTGGGTAGCTCCTTCCTTGGCTGCTCTCTGGTCAGTTCAGGGGATGGTAGGTGCCTGCAATGTGAACCTGGGCTCTCTGGAGCACTGGGGGTCTGTGGGTCATCTCATATACCTAAAAGTGAAGCCCAGTCTCAACAAGGCCAAGTCCAGTGTGACCCCAAAAAACTCAGCCTGTAGAATCTCGCCTTGTGTGTGGCCTTCAGGGAACATGGCCCTGTCCGCTCTGGGGCTCAGAGCGCCCTCCTTCCTAGCCTCCCTTTTCTGTGGGGACAGTCAATGTCATCTACTGATTTTGTCTCAACCCCAGAATCCCACCCTCAACAGATTGGCCTGTTTGGATCAATTCATTCCTGGTCTCACCCTCGGCCTGGTTCACCCTTCTAGGTTAGAAAACCAAATCAGGATGGGCTGCTGTTGATGGTTCTCGGGCTCAAGTCAAAAGCCTGTCCAATTCTGCAGCCTCGTGAGGAAGGTGAGTCCATGTGCTCGGGACCAGACAACTGGGTCTGTGGTTGTGATTGTAGGATCTGTCCTCAGCCGTCAGCCTCTGCAGAGAGGCAGGAACCTGAGATGATTTCTGCACACCCAGTTTCTCATCATAGGGACTTTAGGCGACTCCTAGATCATCAGAACAAAGTTAGTCCATGAGTGTCTCTTATCTCCTCAGGGTAATAAAGTGGGAGTGTTTTAAGCAGTTAGTATCACTTATAAATATCTTTCTTGCTTTTTGGGGAGGCAGGGGAGGCTGAGGGAGTGACTTGGGTCACATCTGGTGAGACTCAGCAGCTACTCCTGGCTCTGTGCTCAAGGCAAGACACCCAGTTCCTCGGGGGACCATATGATGCCGGGGATATGTAAAGCAAGAGCCCCCCACACTGTTCTCTGCCTCTGTCTCTCTGCCTCTGTCTCTCTGTCTCTGTCTGTCTGTCTGTCTGTCTGTCTGTCTGTCTGTCTGTCTGTCTGTCTCTCTCTCTCTCTCTCTCTCTCTCTCTCTCTCCTTCCAGTACTGTGGGTCTCTCATGGTGCTGAGCCCCAGCCTTGTGCAGGGGTGAAGTTCAGGCCTGGGATCCAGGCCCACCTCTGGTTCTGCGTTTGGGACCCGGGTCACACAGGGCATGGGTGAGCCCAGGCTGCACAACTGATCCAGATCCAGATCCCCCAGCATCTCTAGGGGGCATGGGAAAGGCTCCCCAAGATTAGCTTGTCTTCGTTCACATCTGGCCACTGCCCCGGTCAATGCAGGTGGCGTCCCCTGCAGCCCGGCCTGACCCCGCATCCTGGCTCCCTCAGCCTCTTATTATGAGCCCATTGAGAGATAGAAGATGATTGTTTGCTTGGGTGGGAAGCGAATGACGCTGGAGAAAGGAATTTTTTTCTCTCTCAAAGTGAAAAAAAAAATCTGGCTCCATGGAGCTAAAACAAACAAACAAACAAAATACCCTCATCTCACGGCTTCAGAACATTTGGCAATTATTCTTCATTTGTGTAAAAGTTTTCCACAACGAGGAGTTAAAGGGCTGGCTTTTTAAGCTAATTTGATTTTTTTTCATATTCCATATGTTTAGAAGATGAATCAGGCGGAAGAATAATTGA